>NC_139950.1:24049010-24084010 GCF_963454915.1 Gymnoscopelus microlampas
TCTTCCCTCCCTCCATTACCTCCTCTAATGACGTTTACACATCTGCTTAGAGGAGCCTCCACTTCACAACACACACACGCACACGCACACGCACACGCACACGCACACACACAAGCACACACACAAGCACACACACACACACACACACACACACACACACACACACACACACACACACACACACACACACACACACACACACACACACACACACACACACACACACACACTCAGCCAAATAAAATGGCTGCACAATTAATTTTAAAGAAAAAAAGTTATGATATTGACTGCAGTAATATCCAGGTCAGAAGAGTCTGCCATTATTTGAACGAGAAGGAAAGACGTTCCAGACTCTCAGGCCATCCACAGTAAAAATCCTCAGTGTTCATTGAACTCTGAGAGTGTACCTTTTTTTAATGTAACCAATTTGGTTCAATTAGTAGACTCTCGAGTTACAAATGGATAAGTTATCACTGAGCATTTTACTGTCTACCTCAAGTTACATGTCTCCCATCATAAGTAACCTATATAACCAGAAATATTCAACCCTTGTTTAAACACTGTATATACTGTATATATAGGCCACTGTATATATAGGCCACTGACGGTAAGTTATAAACACTGATTCATATCATAATTACTATCTATTAATTATATAGTAATAACTATACGTTATATAACAGTGAATGAACTTAATTACTTCTACCTTTTCTGCTTGTCCAAACAAGCAATCTTTCTCTTTGATTGATTCTTTCTTTCTTTCTTTCTTCTTGTGTCTATCTACGTCTTTCTTTTGTTATGTATTTCTTTCTATCTTTATTATTTTGTCTATCTACGTCTTTCTTTTTTTTTATGTCTTTCTTTCTATCTTTATTCTTGTGTCTATCTAAGTCTTTCTTTATGTCTTTCTTTATGAACTCTTCAACTCCTCACCTGCTCATGGCCTTTATATATCCAACAACACTGGATTCCTCCTTCACAGCCTCTATGACTCCTCTACACACACACACACACACACACACACACACACACACACACACACACACACACACACACACACACACACACACACACACACACACACACACACACACACACACACACAGACACGCACAATTGCACATACACATTCATATGCTTATATACACATTCAAATATACACACATGCACACTCTCTCACACAACATCACTCGGCAACCAGACTCGCCCGGCGGCCATGTCACTCCAGCTTCATTTTCCTACTGATTGACATGTCCTGTAACACACACACACACACACACACACACACACACACACACACACACACACACACACACACACACACACACACACACACACACACACACACACACACACACACACACACACACACACACACACACACACACACACACACACAGTGACTGTACCTGTCACCTCTCCTGAATAGTATTAGCTTTACCTCATTTTGTTCTGCCTGTCCATCACCTCTATTCTTCACCCTCCGACAGCTCTGAATGGGTTCCTCTGGGACTCTGTGTGTGTGGTGTGTGTTTGTGTGTGTGTGTGTGTGTGTGTGTGTGTGTGTGTGTGTGTGTGTGTGTGTGTGTGTGTGTGTGTGTGTGTGTGTGTGTGTGTGTGTGTGTGTGTGTGTGTGTGTGTGTGTGTGTGCTGCGTGCGTGCGTGCGTGCGTGTGTGGTTTCGGCGTGCTGCCTGGCGCCACTTTGCCTGCAATCCACTCTCCTCCTTCTCCACGTCTTGTAATCGGACAGCTGAGAAGGTGTGTTTTTGCGTGTGTGTGTGTGCGTGTGAGTGTGTGAGTGTGCTGCCAGGCCTTCCCACTTCTTCGCCCCTGAAGAGTAGTCTTGACGTTATCCTCTCTCTCTCTCTGTTTCTTTCTCTTTCTATCTCTCTTTCTCTCTCAAGCAGTTACGTCAAGGTCCTCGGGCGGTCCAGAACATGACCCGCTGAGAGAAATAAGACAGAGAGAGAGAGAGAGAGAGAGAGAGAGAGAGAGAGAGAGAGAGCGATGAGAGATGAGAACGAAAGAGAGGAAACTGAGTGAATTTAAACTTGTGTCAAGATATTAATCTGAGTTTAAGAGCATCATGTCAGGAGTTTGCAGTGTGTTAAGGTTGTCCAGATATGTTGAGTGTTACATACTCTTGAGAGTGTAAGATGGTAGTTATAACCACTTTAACCCAGGCATCCTTATTTTGGTTCTTATAGCCTAGGGCTACAGTATGCTTAATTTACACACGTCGTACACTGGCGTTGCGTAGCAATAAAAGCAGATCTACAAGATAAGCTGTTTTTGACAGATAACAGTATCAGGCTTAAACGGTTAAATGAAGTGGAAACCCCTTTTACCCAGCCCAGGCTTCAGTTGAGGCCTGTTTGGAGAGTCCATACCATGGTTTATAGGTAACTGCGCCAATGTTGGAGGAGTGTCAACTTGAGGAGAGATGGTGACATCATCACTCTGACTGGATTATTGTAGTGACATAATCACGACTGCTGTACAAAGGAAAATAGGCCTGAACTTAACCATTATTTTCACAATCAATTAATCTGTTCATATATTTTTTCAAATATTCAATTAATCAATACAATTAATGTAGACCATATCATGAATGACAGTAAAACAAGTTAAAGCTGCACTTTGTAACTTTCCTCTTCTACCCCGGATTTGAACCCGTTTTTCTGAGTAAAGTGCTGAAACCTTTACCATTGAGCTAATAGAGCCTGCCTACTTGCTCAACGGATAAATTGAACCTTGACCATCAGGTAAAAAATCATGTCAGATCCTGAGTCTAGGTGAGACATGACCTTTGACGACATCTAAATGTCTCAATAGAAGAGCAGGGAGACAAATACAGCAACCCCAATTGTACAAGTTATAATGTATTAACATACTCTACCATACAGATTGGACAAAATTACATTTCATTCATAAAACAAAGTTACATAGTGAAGTACAACATTACAGTAAATGCTCATCACACATTAGAACCCAGACGCCAGACATCTTGAAATTGCTTATTATGTTTACCTAGAATCCAAAACTTCATAATATCGAACAAAGACACAGTCACATTTTGGTGATGTTGTAAACAGAATAGCAAATGGTTACATAAACCATTTTTTCAATGACTGTAAAATAATTTGATACACGTCACTTTCTGTTGATCATTCGATTAATAAAATCACCTCTAATTTCCACCCACATGGTAATTATTTAGTCACAAGTGACTAATGCTATGTTAAACAAAACTATACTATACTATACTAAATGAGATAGAACCCACCGCTGTGCCAACAAGTCATTTTGACAGGAAAAGGAATCATTCATCTCTATATCTGTATACACTCAAATCCTCAGTGTTAATTTATTCATTTCCATCCACTGAGGATGTTACTGTGTACTCTGCAGTTCCATTACACAACATAAAAAACACGCACATCTGTGAGCGTGCACACACACACACACACACACACACACACACACACACACACACACACACACACACACACACACACACCCCTAACTGTATCAGCTCTCAGGGCATTCTAGGCGTATCCCATGATGCTTTGCTCTGTTATAGCGCTGCAACTGACACATTTCAGTGTTCAGATTCTCTTTGTTTTCTTCCTCTCTCTGCTTCTGTCTCCTTTTGAAACGTCTCTTTTGTTTTGGGATTCTGTCGTTTTGATAGAAGTCTGTTCCCTCAAGGAAATAGATAAGAACTGTGTGTGTGTGTGTGTGTGTGTGTGTGTGTGTGTGTGTGTGTGTGTGTGAGTGTGAGTGTGTGCGTGCACTTGCGCATGTGTGTTTGCACGTGTGCCGTGTGTACTGTCGGATGTACTGCATGTGTGCATTTTCTCATGTTTCCTCATGTTTAAGAGATAACAAGAATTCAGCAGAGGACTGAGGTGTGTGTGGGTGTGTGTGTGTGTGTGTGTGTGTGGGTGTGGGTGTTCCTTCAGGTGTAGCTCTTTTGAGAGATAGGCTGGCAGGCATGCATTAGAAGACTGAGTTGGTTGTACGTGCTGCTTATTAAAAGTCCGACACTTGGCAGCCACTCCAAAGAACCTCAACCGAGAAAGAGCACACACACACACACACACACACACACACACACACACACACACACACACACACACACACACACACACACACACACACACACACACACAGAGTTGGCTGAAAATGCTTTCTACTCTTGTATACAGTTGTGTTTGCCAAGCTGCCTTCGAGAGCCAAAACAAGACAACCCGGGCACAGGTGAGAGGGAATCGTGGAGAGGTGTCAGAAGGTAGAGAGATAGAAAGAGAGAAAGAGATGAGAGGGCCCATGATTCACAAAGAGCATGAGAGAGGGAGAGAAGAGAAAGAGTGTATTAGTAATGGAGGGATGGAGAGATGGAGAGAATTCATGCTTTGAAAAAGAGCGGAAAAAATAGCAAAGAAGGACAAAAGAAGAAGCCCCAAAAAGAAACCACCTGCTGCGAACAAAAAAGCAAGTGAAAGAATTAAAGAATGAAAATGGACATGAAGAAGAATGACGTACTGTAGACACACTAATGTGTAATTTGTACTCCGTCGGAATACGTTGATGCGTGCTGGAAATAGCCAATCTGCATACTCACAACGTGTTGTGATATTGTAGGTTGGCTATTCTAAGCATGTGACTATGTCATACGACATAGTTTTAACAATGCTTTATTATTTTGTTTCTTAAAATTTTCTGCCCAATTTAGTCACTGCCAGCCTGTTGGGCCAGGGGAGGGCCTCTGCAATACACGTGAATTTGCCAGCTGTTTTTTTTTCACCTGACAGTCAGGAGGTTCACTGTGTGTGTGTGTGTGTGTGTGTGTGTGTGTGTGTGTGTGTGTGTGTGTGTGTGTGTGTGTGTGTGTGTGTGTGTGTGTGTGTGTGTGTGTGTGTGTGTGTGTGTGTGTGTGTGTGTGTGTGTGTGTGTGTGTGTGTGTGTGTGTGTGTGCGCGCGTGTAATGTACATCTGTCTGTCTGTCTGTCTGTCTGTCAGAAAGACAGTCACTCTGTGGCAGCTCTTTAACCCTATAATTAACTACACTTCACCTCACCTCACTCGCTGATATCACTGCCTCAGGTGTGTGTGTGTGTGTGTGCACGCATTGGTGCGTGTGTGCGTGCATGCATGCGTCTGTGTGTACGTGTGGTTGGTTTGTCTATTTATGGAACTGCATATTATGTATGTATGTGTGAGAGAGAAAGGACTCTTAAGATGTCAAGCAGAATTGCATCTATAACCTACATTAATTCTGACCTCCCTCTGGTGTTCCAGTGCATCCTGCGGCTCTCTTGACTGGGCCAAGCTCCGAGAGGAGCCACCAAACGTGGACCAAGGCCCTGATTACGCCCTGCCAACATTCTGTCTGATTTGCCTATGACCTAAGCAGTGTTGTAAGTAACCAGATCAAATCTTGATTTACCTGCTGGTGTCAGGGTAGTGGGTACATTCAGAAATGAGCTCTGTCAGAGTCCACTCTGGTTTATCATAGCACACACTTGTTTGAAAATGCAGTTCACCATGCAAGCTCCCAACATTCTAAAAATAGTCAAGGAAAGTTGTGGCTAAATGCGACAGCTATGGTGTTATGTGTGGTTTAGATTTTATCATCCAACATGCTTTCACCTGTAATGGTAAACACAGTATTAGGCTTAATATGTCAGGATATACCTTGAAAAACCTTGTTGGCTGAATATCTACCCTAAAGGTACTTGTATTCAAACATATAAAGCCGTTAATTGCATATTCACCTTTGACGTCAATGATATGTTGAAGAAGAAATGTTCTTTCCAAGTAACGCTAGTAACTTGCAACGAACTTGATGACTCTGTCAAACACGTTTGAATAAGCTCTGGGTCCTCTCGATCACCACACCCTAGCTTTTCTCGAGTGCTGTCCAACATTTATGTCGTACAGTGAGTGTTATTATGTGTGTGTGTTATATTACTGTATGTGTTATTTTAACTTTAAACCTGGCATCCCTATTTTGGGCATGGCATTATCGGTGAACATTTTCAAAGATTTTCACAAATGTTCAGATATATTAAAAAATAATCAAAAATAGCTTAAACAAGATCCCAATGGCTATTTTTGCTATTCGTTGGATGACAAAGCATAGGGCTTGATAACTACTTGAATCCTAGCGTCCCTAGTTTGGGCATGTCATTATTGACAAAAGGTTTCCAAAAAGAATTTGAAAAAAAAAAAAGAAAAAAAAAAAAGTGATTACTCGTTTGAGTTAAGTATTTGATAAATATTGACCTCCACTCAATAATCCATTTGTTCATGAATAGATACTGAAATTAAAATAAAAAATAGTTTATGAATAATTATTCGTATTAATAGTGTATTCCAGTGAGTACACAGCCATACTCACTGGAAGCAACCAGACACAAAGGTGTACGTTTCCACGCACACTCACACACAAACACATGCACACACACACACACACACGCACACGCACACGCACAGCACACACGCACAGCACACACACACACACACACACACACACACACACACACACACACACACACACACACACACACACACACACACACACACACACACACACACACTCAAACACACACTCACCAGTCGCCCAGAGGGGACAGTCAAGACTTCGTGAGAGCAGACAGTGACACAGAGAAAGAGAGCGAGGGAGCAGACAAGGTTGTAGTTCCTGTGGCCTGTCTTTGAAAGAAGAGTCATGTGTTTTCTCCTCCTCCGCTTTGATGTGAGAGCAGCCTCTTTAGCGGGGTAAAGACAGGATACAATAACCTGGCCTCCATGCCCCCCAGCACCTCCACAGCCTCCCGCCCCCTCACTGCTCTACAGGGGGGACAGGTAACCCATGGTAACCCCGGCTAGAGATTAGAACCAGAGTGTGGCAGCTGGCCAGGAGTCAGGACCAATGTGACCTGCTGTGAATGGGGAGGGTGCACTGTGTGTGTGTGTGTGTGTGTGTGTGTGTGTGTGTGTGTGTGTGTGTGTGTGTGTGTGTGTGTGTGTGCGTGTGCGTGCGCGCATGTGCCTGCCTGCAGGTTGACACGTATGTGTGTCGACCTTTTTGTGTGTTTGTATGTGTGTCGACCTTTTTGTGTCTCTGCATGCACGTGTGTTCATGAAGTTGCTAGATAAACATGAGGATATGTAGGATGTGAGTGTACCTCTCTCAATGCACCCAGACCCAGTTGCAGTTTACCTAAACACACACTGAAAACAGGACCATACCAGCATCAATACATGTCATTGTCACAGCTTCCGCCATAATGTATATCATAAATGAGCTAGGCCATTTATCTGTTAACCATGTTAGCCCTGACATTCAACATTTCAATTTAGTTCTTCAATTAATCTTTTTTTCTAGTTTTATTTTGATTTCTCAAATCAATATGAAGATTAAAATGCAATATGCAACAATAACATGACTTTGACAGACAAAAAGTAACGGTACAGAAAGTTTCAAATGTCTGCAAGCTGTAAAAAAAAATGAAAGGAATCCAATCGCTTCCATGAAAATCAGACGCAATACT
Source organism: Gymnoscopelus microlampas (assembly GCF_963454915.1). Taxonomy (NCBI): domain Eukaryota; kingdom Metazoa; phylum Chordata; class Actinopteri; order Myctophiformes; family Myctophidae; genus Gymnoscopelus; species Gymnoscopelus microlampas. The sequence continues at coordinate 24,056,574 of NC_139950.1, forward strand.
GTATCCTTTAAACCACCCTATCTCAACACTCTTTCTGCACAGATTTTGTCCAAACACAAAACTATATTCTACACTCCCACAAATCAACATATTGTGTCTGTATAATAATTTCATCAACATGAATCCCTCAACTTCTACAGATTCCACTCACCTCTATAATGACTGGATTCAAAACATTGCTGGCCCACAATAACCTGTTTGGCCTGGCGGACTTTGTACAGTGTAGCAAGACAGGAAATACGGATAGAGAGCAGGGGAGTGATTTGCAGCAAAAGGTCCGGTCTGCCAGGAATCGAACCAGGGACACACTCTCAGGCATCAGAGCCCATGTGGTATGGGCGCTAACCATTTGCCTATCGGGTCACCCCGTCACTCATTTTGTAATTCTTTCTCATGTCCCACACACACAAATACATATACAGCCTATACTGAATATCCCTGAAAATACACATGAATATTACAGTATTTCTCTCCACATCTTTAAGAGAATAAATCTTCACAATAAAAGTATAGTACAGTGCTATAGTTTGCACTGCCTAATGACAAACACTAAGACAGAAATATAAGAGAACACGCACAAACATATTCCACCTTTTATATTTGCTCTCTACTGTATTTCACTGTCAACAAACTCCATTGTCTCTCTTACTCTGCCATTGCAGCTTTTCAACACTGTCACTTCCACAGAACAAAGACTGCTGAACCCACCAAGTTACGAATAGCAAAAGAAAATAGCTCTGAAATTGACTTTTTTCCCCTCCAGAAGGGCTGACTTCCTGCAAACGAAGCCCCAAAAGATCTGGTTTAGGAGAAGATGAAAGAATCCTCTTATGCCAGTAAACTCGTTACGGTCCTTCTAGTCGCACACTGGACACTGCCGTTTCCATGGTGCCCAGTAGTGTTATCTGTGTGTATTTTTGTTGGGACTTGTAGTTTTGGTGGCTGGAAGTGGCAAAATGTTATATATTTTTCACCCCCTTCTGCCACACCAGCAAGAGGAAGAGGAGAAAGATAAGACAGAGTCCCCCATCCTCAGCATTAATGAGAGAGAGTGAGGGAAGGAGGGAGGGAGAGAGAGAGAGAGAGTGAGTGAAAAAAGAGAGAGCTAGAGAAGAGGATAGTGTGCTTTTTTAGCATTAGCTGGACAGATAGAGAAAATCAATGGGCTACCCAGCAATAGAGTCACACTCATAACAGATTACTAAAGCCTGCCAGTATTGCACACTGAAAATAGCAGATCCACAAGCTCACAACGCATCGCAATCTCTGAGCTTGTAGATCGGCGACATAATGCACAAACAAGTATAAATAAGGGGCAGTCCACCATGCAGAGCGGAGCTAGCCTTTCTTTGTACATGGGGTGCAAATTACTGAAATCAAAACCAATTTAGCTTTTTCATCAGTAGGCCTAACTTTGTCAGGATTAATATGTTCGGCTATATTTTCTCTTGATGGAGGATAGCAAGCAGTGAGGGTCTGAGGGATGCTCCTCCTTTGTTTGAAGTTCAACCTGGCATCCCTATTTTGGGCGTGTCATTGCAGTCGAAAAATTCAAAATCTTACAATAAATGCAGGGAATCTCTGTATGTATTTTCGTACGTATGTACGTCTGTAATCCACTTACCTCGAGAACCATTCAACCGACCGACTTCAAATTCGCGACGACCCGAGGGAGTGCACTGCCCAGTGTCGGTCGTGTAGGCGGTTGTCCAGAAACGCCAGAAAAAGCTCTGGCCGTGGCCCAAATGAGCCAATTGATTGCCATGGCAACCTCAGCCTAAGCTTGATTCGGCCAATTCCCCACACCTGTCGAATTCCCCTCACCTGCCATTGCCTTAGTTTGTCGGTCTACTTACAGTCAGTTTGCACTCTTCAGACATTCGCCACATAGTTTTCGCGATTCATTATGACAGTATATAGGGCTTAATAGTGGCCTCCACACTGCCTGGGCGTTATGCATTCTCTAAAAACACTTAAAAATTAGCGATTGAAAATAGTCTGTCATTTTATAAACAAACTATAATCTCAGGAATTGTCTAGATATGAATCTCCACTTACAGTATGCCACCAGGAGGAACAATGTTATAACATTTTAATCACTTCCTCCATGACAGATTGCTTAGTTTTACACTTGTAGAGTTAAATTAGCTGCTTTGTAACTGTAACACAATCCCTACTAATGCGAAGGCTCAGGCATGACTTTGTTGTGTTTCATTCCAAAGCTTCGTATAATTCGTGGGCCTGTTTCAGACGACTAGGAACTAGGTTTTCCGGTGAGAGGAAAGGATTGTGGGAGAGGCAGGGACATCACATAGCGACTGCTGCAGACCTGTCCTGTCTTAATTAGCAGACAGTGATGTGTGTGGAATGCCGCCCGCTTCGTCTCGCCTGTCAGCTGCAAAGTGTGCATCCGTCAATACACACCTGTGATGTGTGTATTTGGGACAAGATCACTGCCTGTGACCTTGGGGCAGTGTCAACCTGAGTTCACTGTCTTGTGTGTGTGTGTGTGTGTGTGTGTGTGTGTGTGTGTGTGTGTGTGTGTGTGTGTGTGTGTGTGTGTGTGTGTGTGTGTGTGTGTATTTTGAGTTGATTTGATGCAATGAATGATTATAATGGTTTAATGATGTTGCTTAACCACTATTTTGTACTTAGCTGAACTACGAAAATAGGCCCTACGTCCTCCCGGTGGGGGCTCCTCACTGGGGACTGGGGAGTCGGTAGGATACAACAGCGACAACACAGAAATGTGTGTGGGAAGGAATTAATTGGCATATCGACTACATTTGGGAGAAAAATGGGAGAAAAAAATAATTGTCTACTCTAAATAAACCAAAACTGTAAAGTTGTCTTCCAGTCAGTAAATCTATGCAGAACCCTCCACCTTTTCCCCGTCACTGTCCCCCCTCGGCTTTCAAAACTGTCTGCCCAAAATAAAGAAACAATACGGACTGTTCACTTTTCAACGCGTACAAGACGTGTTGAAAAGTGACACTGGTGCGTGCAGTCCCAAACCAGACGCACACTGAAGCGATAGAAAAAGGAGTGTTATCTTAAGAGTGTATTTGTTTGACCCCAAGGCCTCTTCATGTCACTCTACACACTCAACTCTCCACTATGTGTATCTGTTTTGTCTACTTTCTTTCTCATTCAGTTCACTCTTTCACTTGTTCACTCATTATTCCTGGATCCTGGATCATCACTGTCTGTCTGTCTCTCTTCTTGTTTAATTTATTCTTCGTCACTTGATGATGTTGCTTCACGAAAAGAGCCGATCTACATGCTAACAATATGTTTCTTCGCTACGTTTTTTTTAGTTTGTATATCGGGTCTTTTCGGCAAGTGACACCATTGTGTGATTAAGTATGAATTATTACAACTACAGTACAGTACTACTGACAGAAGACAGCATATTGCCGAAACGTCTTATTAATCAATAATATTTGTGTGTGGAGAGAATTGTGCAACCTTGCGTTATTTTCATTTGATCTGACTATGGACCAACTTTTTGCACCTTATAATGGGGCCTTCAATTGAATCAATTAGAAATTGCAACTCAACTACATCAATCATATATTCTCTGTCTCTCTCAATCTCTCTCACTCTCTCTCTATCTCTCTCTCTCTCTCTCTCTCTCTCTCTCTCTCTCTCTCTCTCTCTGTTTGCAGACTCAGGTTTCATCTCTCGGTCAGATGGCGTTCTGTTTGGCTGATCTACACTTGTGGTCCACCAAAGACTCACTCCAGGTCAAAGGTAGCACCTATCGGCATGGCCGACCTCTCCATCCCACTTCGTCTCACACAATCATCACTCTCTTCCCCTTCTTCTCTACCTTCATCTCAGTCATCACCTATTCTCTCTTTGTCCTCACTTTCCCTTGTCTCACTTCAGGTTGTCATGGCTGGTGTATGCTTTAAAGGGTCACTATAGCGGTATAGCGCTGTTGATGTGCATTTCAGTTCATTGCTGATGGTTATCATAGTCTATAGAAACAATAATCCATATTGACAGAGGAAATTCCCCTTTTCTGCGCCCATGGTGCATTTCACAGGAAAGGGTTGGTCTAGCACACCCACACAGTCTATGGCCACAATTACATCAACCAGATTCATATTTTCTAAAGTCAAGTTCGCTGTTTTGCCATTTTGAACAAGTACAATGTAACGACCAGATTTGGGAGTAGTGTGTCAGTAAAGCCCAACCATGGACTGTTTCAGCTGCTACAGTCTGGCAGTGCCTCAGGAGGCAGAGCGGACACGATCCCCGGTTCTCCCCTGGGTTAGTGTCGAAGTGTCCTTAAGCAAGACACTTAACCCCTAACTGCTCCCGATGAGCAGGTTGGTGCCTTGCATGGTTTGTAATTCACATTGTGAAGTGCTTTGGATAAAGGCGCTATATAAATGCACCATTTACCTTGTTTATGTGGATCCCGAGAAAGTAACTTCCCCAACACTGGTCACTACCACCAATGGCAGAGGGTAAAACCCAAGGGTTGTATAGAGATAATGTTAAAAGCCGTGATAGCAATCCCTTTAAGTGTCATTGAATTGTATTTGCAGTGGGGCGCATCATCCATTGATGAACGGCTACCAACAATCAACCCTGGACCTCTCCTTGGTCTTGTTGGTGTGGCCTAAGTCTGACTATCCTGACAGTTGTTTTCTCTTGCCATCAGTCCCCACCCTCCCCACCCATCCTACACCTATCATTCCATCTCTTACCCCTCAGAAGAAAATGTCCTGTTTCTCCATTTTCTTGTTTTTCCTGCCTTCCATTCTGTCTCGTCTTTCACAGTCTACTGAGCTTCAGACGTAGATAGTGTCTCGCAGAGGCTGATGCGTGGGTGTGCATGGGTGTATGTTTGTCTGTGTTTGTGTGTGTGTGTGTGTGTGTGTGTGTGTGTGTGTGTGTGTGTGTGTGTGTGTGTGTGTGGTTTGACATGGTGTATATCCTATATGTACTGGTGACATCTCCTTATTTATTTGTTGTTTCTTGCTGTGTGTGTTTTGCTATCTTGCCAAACGGTGGATGGATACATCTGAGCGCGGAGGCCTGGTTGGTGAGGTGTGACGCGCCCTATCACCTCCCACCTACCGCTGTATTCCTCCACCTTAAAGCATTTTTTTTAAATAGATTTTTATAGATGACACAAACATAACATGACTATATACTGTATATGGTATATATGTATTTGTGAAGGAAAACTTGTATGCTACTTTTCAAGAACAGCCTGCCTCACATTCACTGTCGCCAAACATGAGTGAAAAGTTAGGAGGATTCAAGGAGCCCTGACAGATGCCATAGTTTATAGATTTCCTGGTTGAAAAAAAAAGGTATTTTGTCATCATGCATACAGGCACAGACAGACACGTACTGCTGGTCACTAAGCAGCTCTACTGAGTTCTCTACTCAAGGAATGAAATATCTAGTTAGCGCTGAAATTCCAATGTTTTTTCCGAGCTGGCCCTACAGATACACAGCACTGCACAGCACTAGGGCGTTACCACAATATCAGGAAATTTGGGAAAGTTTGGGGTTTGTTGCTAGACAACCAGTTATACGGTATAGCGTATACAAACATTTACAGACATACTGTAGGCGTTACACCTATTTTCAACTGAACACAGCAGTCAGTAGTTAATAGTACATAAGTAGGTTGGAGTTGGATTATTGTTGGTAGTATCGGACGAGAACAAGGGTGTCTGTCCCCTTTTCAGTGCCATTTTCGATGCACTAGACCCCTGGGAGATGGATTGCTGAGGTGGAGTACACAACACCTACCATCAGCTCCCATGTACTTAGCGCACAACTTAGTTACCTAAGCCGTGCTACTCATACACAGTGCCCGGGATTGAACCCAGAAACTTGCACTGCCTAAAGACGAGTGCTCTACCGACTGAGCTACAGTACCCGGACAGTAGTTAATATGGAAAGGTTTTCAAAGAAGTTGTCTAGTTTGCTGGAAATGGGGAGGTTGTGGATATGTATGCTTCCCTCATTAAAAGTATTTATTGTGAAAACACAATTGCCATTTATGTCTCATCACTAATCTCTACTACAAAAAACAAACTTGGTATCCCCATACTATCTGAAACAGAAATATCTAAAATAAGTTTAGGTTGTATTTTTCCATACTTCCCTCCCACTTGACCTGACTGGTGCAACGGGCACTAAACCTCTGTCATTCAGTATAGGAAGGAACCCACCATTATATGTTTTGAGTGCACTTTTCATTGTTCTTGAATGGACCTACAACACCATACTCCATCCCCGGTTCTGAGGGCATCCCAACAGCACCTACTGAGAAACCTACTTTTCCTATTGTCCAGCCTGACCTTGGAATAGAAGCGTTCGTTGACCTTCTGGTCACAAGCCTGCTGTTCTAGTACTTAGGTTACCTCTGCCCTAGTATCGCTCTGCCTGCCGATACATCTGGTGACTAAATGCAAGATAGTTGCTAGAACCGTGAGAACAGCCGCTAAAATCCTACACCCACTGCTTTGGAAAACAATCCTGTCACTGCCCCAATATGAAGGGCCTCCCTAAAGACTTTGGATTTGTTCTGCAATGCAAAGATAATTTTTTTACTCTCTAATTGGTTCCACAAAGTTTTAACAACGAAAGCTGGGAGATTGTCCTCAGTCTCTGGTTGAGCAAAATGTTTAGAGACTTGCTTGTGAGTCTCTATACTCCCCCACCATGGAAAGCTATTTTCAGGCTAAGGCCAGCATGATTTGGGCATTTCTGTCCATTTCACTTATGCCAATATGTACATACAGTATACACTATGTGTGACTGTGTATGTCGTTACTGTCGGGCAGAAACCTTATATCTCTGTATTTCAAAGAGTGTTGCAAAAAAATTCAGTTTATACTAGTGAGCTTGTACATAGCTATTCTTGCTATTTTAGAAAAATGTGAAAAGTGTGTCTATGGGTTTTATAAATATTTAACCAGTGAAAAGTATTAACAAGAGCTTATGACTAATTAATAACTACATTGGATCCATCGGAACACAGGTGCTTTTTCCCATTTCCTGAAAAGTAACCGTTTTGGACATGGAAGGTTTCCTCCCGACAGCCATGATGTGTACTGTATATCATTGCTGACACAAAAGTTGTGAAAATAGCAGATTGCGTTGTGGGCTTGTAGATCGTCAATTTTCATTAAATGATAATAAAAAAGGAACGGTTTCGGACATACAAGGGTTTCACCCGACAGCCATGATGTGTGTGTGCATTCCCTGTTGTCCTCCATCAGCTCTGCTGCTGCATTAGCGTGACCTGGCCGTAGGAGCAGGGATGACGGCAGCAGTAACAGCAGCAGCAAGAAACAGCGCTGATAAAGAATTGATGTGCTGTTAGAATCAGACTGTACTTCTATTTGCTGTGGGCCTGCTGCATGGACGAATAACACGCCATGAAATACCTCAGCTCAGCACTCTCACACTAGTGTGTGTGTGTGTGTGTGTGTGTGTGTGTGTGTGTGTGTGTGTGTGTGTGTGTGTGTGTGTGTGTGTGTGTGTGTGTGTGTGTGTGTGTGTGTGTGTGTGTGTGTGTGTGTGTGTGTGTGTGTGTGTGTGTGTGTGTGTACACTTCAATATAGCCACATACTGTATTTTTGTTGTAATTATTGTTGTATATGTATGCTGCAAGTATGCACACGTCTGCAACCACGTACAGTATGTTAATGTTGGGTGTGTGTGTGTGTGTGTGTGCATGTGCGTGTGTGCGGGCAGGCATTTGTGCAGGGCAGTGCAAAGACTACTGGAGGGGCAGGGGCTCAAATTACATCAAGAGAGTACATTGAACAATATTTTAAAACACCATAGGGTCGTAGCTAGGTCTTGGCAAGGTGTGCGGTGGAAAAAAATATTTTTTTTTGGGGGGTCCCTGTGGGCACATTAGTATACCAGTCCAGTCAGAGAGACATAAATGAAACCTTACTTGATGCTCCTGCTATAATAATCTCAAATTTCTAATATGCTTTTAAACCTGGTTGTTCCTGTAATATTCTGTGTATATACTGTATATTTCTATTAAAATAATCTATTAACGCAAGGATTCATGAATGGAGGGAGTATCAATCAGTGAATCACACACTGATGTAGTTGCAGCTGCAAAACATAACGAGGGGGGGGGGCAAGCATCACTTCATCAGGTAAAAAAAAGTGATACTGAAACTATTATTATAGCAAAATTATTATTATTTGTCAAACGTTCTTGATAAGGGCCCCAGGTGTTAGGCAAGCATTTAACAAAAACGTTTTTGTTTTGTTTTTGGGTAGGGCACTTTAGGCATCAGTGGGCATCAGTGGCACCCCCACGCACATGCCTGCCTGCGTGCGTTCGTGCGCGTGTAAGAGAGAGAATGAATGTAGGTGTGTGTGTGTAGCTCAGATTTATATAGCGATTTTGTGTGTGTGTGTGTGTGTGTGTGCGCGCGTGCGGCAAATGTCTGCTTATGTGTTTGTATATGCATATTGCCTATAAGCCCTCTGTTTATGTGTTTGCGTGAGAGAGTCTATAGAGCGATAATGTATACTGTATGTGTGTGTGTGAGTGAGGAGGTCTGTCTGTCTCTGTCCCTCATGTGAGATGGATTACATCATACTCCTGTCTTTATTCATACACCTATACCCCACCCCTGTTTGTCCCCAAAATCCATTCATCACTCTATCCCTCTCTCCGTCTCTCCACCTCTCCACACAACCCTCCCACTCCCCCTTCCCTCTCTGCATATATATTCCTACCTCCCTCCTTCCATCCATCACAAACCACAGTCCCTCCCTGCTTCCTTCCATCCTTCCATCCTCCCCTCTGTCTCTCCCTTGCTCCCTCCTTCCTTGCGTCCCGGCCGGGGTCTTATCTCAGTTGTGGTGCAGGCAGTTGGGACAGACCACTGCCAGATAGGGTTTGTTTATCCCACCCTGCAAATTGCTGATGTGTCTTCTGCTTTTTTCCTGACAGCAAAGATGTTCATCTCACCCTCTCTCTCTCTCTCTCTCTCTCTCTCTCTCTCTCTCTCTCTCTCTCTCTCTCTCTCTCTCTCTCTCTCTCTCTCTCTCTCTCTCTCTCTCTCTCGCTCTCGCTCTCGCTCTCTCTCACCCCCCCCCCCCTCTCTCTCTCTTCACAGATAGGGATATTGGCACCTATCAGTTCTATGATAAAGGCGAGCCAGGTAAATAGTGTTTATATTGGATGTCTGTTTGTCTTTAAGATAAACGCTGTTTGTTGTGTTTGTCTTGTTTTTGAATGTATGTGATTTCCTTATGTATGACAAGGAGTCGCCACTCATAGAGGCTGCCACACACACACACACACACACACACACACACACACACACACACACACACACACACACACACACACACACACACACACACACACAGAACATGCATAAAGGTTATTAGTATAACTGGGTCCTCTTTCTTAGTATATCTCCCGCCCACGCGTATGTATACACATTTGCACACACAAACACATGCACGCAGGCACATGTTGTACAGTATATGCGTCGTACACAAAGGTTATTAATAATGCATGTTTTTGGCACACACACATGTACACACAAACACACACATGCACACGTCCCTAGCACTACTCCTCCTCACCCACGCAAACACATACAGTATGCACATACAGACACACACATATTCTTTCAGACACACATAGAGGTATTTGGGATGACCAAATACCATGTTTTTGGCGGTGCAAACAACACAGGTATCAATATTGTGTTTGTTAGATGATCATATAGGGAAATCTTTTTCTATCCTATAGCGCAAAACTATGGCTACGTATTTGTAGTACAGGGACCTGCAACAACCACTGATCTGTACACACACACGTCACACAGCGTCTAACGCTTATTTTATACTCAGTCGTACTACGGTGTCACATAGCAGATCTACAAACTACAAGCTATGATATGAGCTTGTAGATCTGCTATTTTCGGCAAGTGACACCAGCAAAGTATGAATCAGGCTTATCTCTTCCAGCCTTGTGTGTTGTCATTGACCTAGGCTCGTGTCCCACAAGTGATAGGGCCACTAAACAGTTGACATTGTCTCAAATCACATAGAGAGATGTAATACCTCAGGCCAACGAGTGTTCCAGATCACATCTCCTACCTTCCCCTCAAGTATTGTTTTAACAAAACAGGATCTAATAATGGCGTGGATCATGTCAGTCATCTACGATGTATCTATGATGACTCCATAATTGAGCAAGGTTTCAACTTCAATTAAAGTTAAATAAAAAATAACGTATGAAAGAAATATGTGGGGGAAGAAATGTGGTGAGTTACTTCCTTGGCCTACTGGTAGCATGCACAAGAAATTGGCGCTGATCAGTTCAGTGAGATTAGTCCCAGACTCAAAGACATGCACACACACACACACACACACACACACACACACACACACACACACACACACACACACACACACACACACCTCTCAAGGTTCTCATTGGTTATTGTATGTTTTTTTGTTTTGTCTATGATGTATCTATGTATGTATAGTATACATAGATGTTCTTTGTGTTTGTTTTTTGTATACCCTGTACACATGTAACTACTGTGACATCATGTATTGATGTTGGCAGTGGGACCCCCTCGAAAACAGGACACAGGCTCACAGATTCACAGGCCCATTTGTAGATGCCGTGGTTCTGTAGGAGTCGAGTAAAAATGTGATTTATGACGGGTATGCGTGTTGGAAAATGTGAATGGTTCCTAGGCTAGCTGTTTCTTAAAGACTCTTCTCTAGGGTATTCCGATGCTTGCCAGTTGCCGTTCTATGTTCAGGTAGCTTATTTCTCTCCACTTCAGACCATCTGGCGGAAACGGCTCCCAATTCACACGCTTTTTGTCTATGGATGTTTCAGAAGTCGACTTAAATTCCCACCAACAATTGGAATGGAGACGTAGCTACTGGCGGCTCTAATCGCTACACCAGGGCTTCCTCTGCATTTTGGTGCAAAATAGACCTCCCACCACTGCTCTAGAAGAAAATAACATGAAAACTCGTCTCATTTTCCCATTACAAAAAACAACACAACTTCTCTTTTCATTGCGGTCTTCAGTGGAGAGACGATTCCCTCGCTCCCCAGACTCTTTCATTTGGTGGAAACTACAATGTGGGTTGATAACAGAGCAGAGGGAAGGAGGGGGGAGTGTGGGAATAGATACAGTAGGGTAATGCTTAATTTGTGCTTCGTCGTACGATAGGCGTCGCGTGCCGAGAATAGCAGATCCTCAAGCTCACAACGTGTCACGGGTGTGATGCATTGTGAGCTTGTAGATCAGCTGTTTTCGACACGTGACACCACCGTACTATGAAGTAAAAATCGTGCTTAATAGAACGCTACTGAATGCAGTCCAAAAGGATGGCATTTTTCTTTTTTTTGCGCAGGGCGTATAATGATATGCTAAATTCAGGATTTAATTAGATGTACATCAGATTAGATTATCTGTTGTCTGATTTTTGTTCATCAAATTCATCATTGCGTCACAAGCTTTCATCCACTTCACGGAGTTTAACAAGAAAGACACATTGGAGTGGAGCGTCTTTCATACTTTTGGACATGTTCCAAGTTTCTGACATCAAAGAGCCCACAGTGTTCCTGGCTGCAGCATTGCAACTGGAGAATGAGAGAAGGACTTCGCCTTTGTCGTTTCATGTGATTTTGTTTCATCGTGGTCTTGTACATCAGTGGTTCTCCACCTGTGGGCCGTGAGGATATTGCAAGTGGGCCCCCAAATAATTGGCCAAACACGTAAGATTTGAATGATAATATAACATTAATATTCAAATATTTCATGGTAATATGCAAAATTGTCATGGTATTTTTTTCTTTAAACCTTTTCATTGCGATGCTGCTAAATAGAAACTTAAAGTATACTATGTGAGTTTCATTGATCCAAGCCGGAACATAATCGATTGATTGATCTTAACATGCTCTGAAAATGAATGCGGCCCTCCCATCTGACCACTTAACACGAGATAGGCTGCCGTGTTAAGTGGTCAGATGTGTGGGCCCTGATCCAGAAAAGGTTGAGAACCACTGTTTTACATGTCATAGTAAATTCATGATTTTAAGTTTTCAGTACATTTATCATATTATCTATGTGCAGTACATCTCCACTGACATGAAAGGTCAGCTGACCAGTTCCAGATCACCCCACAAGAGGGAGTCCCAGCCTCATTTGAATGACTTGGGGGGTTCCCTTAAGCCAGGCCCATCCAGCCCTCCCCTCCCCTCCCCTCCCCACCCTGAGCAGGTGCCCATGTTTGGGCCTGTCTGGCCCCTTGCTGCCCTTATCTGATTAATGCTACTAATCCTGAAAGTGGGCCTTGCTGCCAGTGGGCCTTGCTACCAAGCAGGCCGCTTTCCTGCTATAGGCAACAACAACATGGGTTAGGAGTCTGGGTAGACTGAGTTAAAATGTGGCCTGTATGAGCTGTGGTGTTGGTTGAGATCCGGTCTGCTGTGTTGCTCTGTACTGTGGCATGCAAACTTCGATGACAGTTTGCTAACTTTAGTCCTTTACCCGTTTTGGATAACTGTTTGAGGTGGCAAAGATATATTTAGTTGACTGGGGTCCCCCCAGGGCTCAATACTTGGTCTGCTCCTTTTTCCCCTTGTCACCAAATCTTTTGCCAAAATAGGCAATCTACAAGCTCACAATGCTTTGTGAGCTTCTAGATCTGCTATTTTTGCCAAAAATTTTAGCCCCAGAATAGGTACGCGAAGGTTCATGTGGAAAGTCACCTTTGGCTTCACCTATGATGATTTCTAAAAAGAAAAACTGGCAACAAGACATGAGGGCAACATGACAGAGCCTCCTGTCTGAGGAATGTGATCATCAGGGTATTTGAAGAACAACCCCTTTCACTTCTAATGGGTGGGTACTTACATGTTTTTCAGCCAATCCACTGGAGCAGCACTTTTACAAAGAGAAAATGCATTTCACTGAAGGTAAGTTCACTGACACAGCAGAGACACTGACAGTGAGTGACAAAAAAAATATTCATCATATTCACACGTGTGCTTGCGTACGTGCGTGCGCCTGCAGGCATGTGAGTGTGCATGTGGATGTGTGCAAGTGTACGTTTGAGTCTAATCATCACACCAGCGGATGGCCATATCCTAGAAATAACTGTCCCAGTCAGTCAACCACCGTACTCCCACTCTCTCTTCCTTTTTCCTCTTTCTCTCTCTTTCTTCCTCTTTCTCGCTTTGTCCCTGTCTCTCTTGTCTCTTGCCCTTGTTGTCTTTTTCTTTTTCTCCCTTTCTCCTCTCTCTCTCTCTCTCTCTCTCTCTCTCTCTCTCTCTCCCTCCCTCTCCCTCCCCCCCCTCCTCGCCCCCAACACTCTCTCTCTCTCTCTCTCTCTCCCAGGAGGGGAATACAAACACCCTTATCAGGAGACAAACACGCGTCCCCCTGCCCTCCTCCCTCCCTCCCTCTCTCTCCATCCCTCCCTCTCTCTTTCTCACCCCCCCTCCACACTCTCATTTGCATGCATCTGTTTGCCTCGTCCTTCCACTCTTTTCTTAATGGAGAGCCTGTTTCCTTAATGGTTCATTTCAAAAACAGATGAAGAGTATGGGGGGGTTGGGTGGGGCGGGTGAAGGAGGGGGCGGGGGCAGAATAAACAGATAGGAAAGCGATTGCCCCATCTCGAAAGAGGAAGTTCACGTACGTGCATGGAGAGAGGCAGATCGAGAAATTCAATTAACTATGTTTTCTGTTTTCTTCACATCTCCGTCTCTCTCTCTCTCCCCAATTTCTCCACCAGGGAGCGAATGAGAAAGGGAGGACTGGGAAATTAATGTGTGTGTGTGCAGGGGGGGGGGGGGGTCTTGGAGTGGCACGTGTCAAATATGCTATGCTGACCGTGAGGTTGTGCTTGGGAGATTGCAGCGGCACAGCAAAAGTGCCCAGTAGAAATACTTTTTCTTCTCAGGGAACTGAAATGTGTTTTAAAAAGAGAATTTAACATAGGACGTGCTTCCCTTTTTTTGGCTTGCAGAGATTGAAACGAATGCGAGTGCAAATGCATGCACACTTAATGTTGACAACGGTGATAAAGTTAAGAATTGGTTGAATAACTATTAAGCGATAATGTTTTTGAACACAGATGCAGTGAAATCAGGTCCTGCGCTGTTTAGTGTTGTGTAACTTTTTAAATGAAACAAAAGTTACTTTTTAATATAATCTTTCACTGGTTTGTTTCTCACAAACCATTCCACATAAATATGTTTTTGACAACAACTCTAAACACTATTTTTAGTAACAAGCGTCTACCCCCGACGACTGTAGCGCCAAAATGACCCAGGCAGCGATAATGTACCGGGAATGTATTTATTGATATAAAAAGACCTTATTGATATTGAAGACTCTGCAGCATTCGTTTTGCAGCGGTACCTCCGTGGCTTTGTTTCAAACTGAATTCTGGGAATCACAGTTAACAGACAACGGAGCTAAGAGGTGTTGCCAAAAAAAATAAACATGGGGTAGGGTTTTCCTAAATGGATGCTGGTCAACTGTTACTACCTGGACTACCAGCCAACTGCATATGGCTATATGCATCCTGAAATATTACTTAGACAATTTAGGTATTGAGCAGATGTATCATTCCGGAGTGACTTAAAGGGGAATTTTGCCCCAAGGTTTTCTTTCCTTTTCTATGATGTTATGATATCCTAGGAGTGGTACAGTAAAAAAATCATAGTCATAACTCCATCCCGGGTCCGCCACAGCTAAAAACGCGCGCCTATGGTCCTTGTGCTAAATCGAGCTTTCATGAAATCTCGTCTAGCGAGACTTCCGGTGGGGCGCATTCAAGACAATCACGTTGCATAGTGTTCTGTCACTATGAACGTCAGATCTCACAAAAAAAAGAAGCTATTAAAATACGCAATTTAGCGCAAGGACCATATGCGCACGTTTTTAGCTGTGGCGGACCTGCGAGGGAGTTATGAGATTTTTCTACTGTCCCATTCATCCTAGGATATCATAACATCATAGAAAAGGTAAGAAAACCATGGGGCAAAATTCCCCTTTGATGTACAACTGCAGCCATTTTGGAGGTTTGTTAACAAAAGGATAGACTGCAGTATTATTGCCTCTTTTACATGGTGGTGGCAGCATGGATCTCACACTGGAAATGTCTCTGAAACACAGCAGTAAACCTACATAAAGTGTCATGGAGATTTAAGTGTAGCCTATACTATTCAGATTTTCTTCCAACTAAACATTACGCTTAACTCATTGAGTGCCCAAATTATTATTATCTATTTCTGGCCATTATGATTTTTATTTTTTTATTTTTTCAAAGTAAAAAAAAAGTGCTTAGGAAGCGAGATACAGCATTTTTTTTGTTGTTAAAAAAAAAAAATCAAAAACACGTCAAACACGTTAATGGCACGTTGCACCATAGCGGTAAAACACGTGAAACACGTTAATGGCACTCAATGAGTTAAGGAGTGGAATTGAATGAAATTCATTAATTTTTTCTTCTCCGAATTCCACTGAGTTTGTGCCTTCCTTTCTTTCTTCTATCCTACACGATAAAATCATCAGTGTTAAATCATCCATTTGTAACTATGATAATGTACAAAATGTAATCAAATGAACTCAGACTTAAATTAGCACTGAGGACTTTTACATGTGTAACCTTCTGTGTAATGGTTACATGCAGGTCTCACAGTCTACACCAGTGGTTCCCAAACCTTTTAGCTCAAGACCCAAAAGATAAATTAGATGTTTGCCTGGGACCCAAACTAGTGAAAATAGCAGATCTACAAGCACACAACGTGTCACTTCATTACTTCCTGTATGTTTCACGTTCCTCTCCGTAGCTCGAGGGTATTCGTGGACCCCCAGGAACCGACGTCCGGAGAAGCTCCGTGATTCGCTGAAGGAGCTGGAGGTAACCCCAGTACCACCACCATCTCTTCCTTCCTCACCTTCTCCATCCCTCCCACCACCACCACCACCACCTCCTCCTCCTCCCTCTCCCCTCGGGGGATTTTCTTTTTCTGGAGTTTTCCCTTTTTACGAACCGGCCGATTGATTAACAAATAGGGGCATTCTCTCTCTCTTCCTCTTCTCCCTGCTCTGCCCGTGCCTCTCTCTCTCTCTCATCTCTCGCCCTCTTCTCTTTCTTTCTCTCTCTCTCTCTCATCACCTCTCTTTTGGCCGTGCTCTGTCATCGAGGGGGATATTTGAGGGGATCAGGGGGCCACAGGTTGGTTGTTTCTCTGCTTCCCTCCCTCCATCCTTCCTTCTTCTATGTCTCCTCAGCCCCCCTCCCCACCCCAACTCCCTCCTTGTAGCAGCACAGAGCTGGCTTTGTTTTCAGAGGGCCTGACGATGGCTGTTTGCCGCCCTTCACTAGAAACATACCCTCTGCTCTCCTCTCCTTCTGCCCTCCACTCTGATTGCCCCAGCTGTGTTTGGAATGTTGTAGGAATGAGTGACCCTGTCCTCTCGCTCGCTCTCTCTCTCTCTCTCACTCACACACACACACACACACACACACACACACACACACACACACACACACACACACACACACACACACACACACACACACACACACACACACACACACACACACACACACACACACACACACACACGCATGCGCACACATGCATGCATGCACGCACGCACACATGCACTTTACATCTTACCTGCCTCTCTCCCTTCTATCCTGCTCTCTAACTCCTCTGTGTTTGTTTCTCCGTCTCCGTCTCTCTCTCTGTCTGTCTCTGTGTCTCTGTATGTCTCTCTCTCTGTCTCTATCTTTCTATCTCTTCCAGGAACTGTTGCAGACCAATACATGTGTTCACACCAGATGGAAGAGCAAGTACTGTTGCCAGGTGTGGAGCATGCACGCACGCACGCACGCACCTGTCAGCACATATTAAACCATACATACTGTATCCATAAACATTGCTTTTCAGGTCAGTCAGTCAGGGATTGCACAGGCTCACCCTGCCAGCCCTGCTCTGCTCTGACCCTGATCTGCCCTGACTAGGGTTGGACACCCGGTCGGGCGTCCCTTATTTCTAAAGGGATGCCCAGAAAAAGATCAAATGTCACTGTATATACAGTATGTACAGTTTTTGTATATTATATTAACCACAAGCTCACAACGCATTGCAAAAGAGATCTTAATGTAGACAGAAAAAAGCAGTCCAAGTACAGAGACAAGTCGGGTCCAGTTGACCAAGTCTAGAGCAAAGTCCAAGTCCAGAAAGAGCAGGTTGTGTATAGTGATTAGGGCTGAGGTGTAGTGTTGCAGTTAGAATTAGCTTAAGGTCAGGGAAAGGTCACAGGTCAGTGACAAGGCTGGAGGGTATGGAATTAAATATATCCACAAGCATAATGACAAGGGTGTGCGTTTGCGTGCGTGTGTGTATTCCCCCTCCAGTTGGTGCTGAGCAATGGTGTACTTGTGACCCTAACCCTAAGTGGACCCCAGCTGGAAAGAGTGTGTGTTGACCGGACACTAGTGGGACGACTACCTGCCAACACTGTCACTGATGGTTAGTCACACACACACACACGCGCTCGCGCGTGCATACATACAATCACGCTCATATGCACACAGTTTCGACTGGGTTTAGGTACATTTATGGAAGTTAAAGCAGCACTACTTACTACCACACACACACACACACACACACACACACACACACACACACACACACACACACACACACACACACACACACACACACACACACACACACACACTCTTACACGCACACACTTCTCCCTCACTCGCCGCTCGCCCTCTTTCCCACACGTACCAATTTGCCATACACCCCACTCTCTCTCTCTCTCTCTCTCTCACTACACCACTCACACACACACATCCAGGTGCCACAGGTGAGCTGTGCAGCTCGCCTCGCTAATTGCGGCTAAATCCTTTTGTGCTGCGTGTGTCCAGGGGCCTCCCCTAAGAGCATCCATCAGTGTTTTTCTCCACTATCCCTCCATCCTTCTGTCCTCCAGGGAACAACCCCCCTCTCTCCTCATCCTTCCTCTTTCTCTCTCCCTCCCTCCCTCTCTCTCTCTCTCGTCTCTCTCTGTGTGTTGGGTGTTGCCAAGTCTGTTTATTATAAGCGACTTTGGGCTTGTTTTTCTCTAAAGTTGCTTGTAAATGTTGGTAGTTGCGGGTTGCTTTTTTTTTGGGCTTGTTTCTTTTTTGTTCAACGTTTTTTTATTTTATATTTTCACATACAGGTCAATAACAAAAGGCATACAAAAACAGTGAATGTGTGTTACCCCTCCCACCCCCCCAAAGTTCCCGCTCCGGAAGAGCCACAACCCTGGTATCTTATTGTACCATTAACACAAAGGACAATACAAACAAGTCAAAAAATAAATAAATACAAAAAATACAAAAACAAAAAAAAAAGTATACACAGTAGGATATATATATGATTAAAGAAGGATTTAAATTGAATTAAAAAGTAATAGTAAATGATAATAATAATAATACACAAAAAAATATAATACAAAAACAAATTCAGTGGGGTCGATTTATGGGTCATTAATGTCAGCAGCATTCAGTCTCTATATATGTTAAAAAAAGTTGCCAGATGGTGTAAAATTTCAGAGCACACCCCCTTGTGGAGTAGCGAATTTTCTCCAAAGTCAAATGATGCATAACATCATTAACCCATGATTTGAAAGTTGGTGGGAGTTTTTCTTTCCATTTAAGCAGTATCAGACGCCTAGCCAAAAGGGATGCAAAGGCTATCATATTCCTTTCTTGGCGACTAAGTTGTACATCATCTCTTTCTTGTGGAACAACTCCAAACACTGCAATAGAAGCAGAAGTTTTTGGGCTTGTTTCTAAAGTGTATTTGCTTAATTTGGGCTTCCTTCCTAATGTTGTTTAAACCAGTGTTTCTCAAATAGCAGATCTATAAGAGATGTAGATCGGCTAGTTTCAAATAGCGGATGTATATATAGGGTTAAAGTGGTGTAATGCTATATTAACTAATTTTGTGTGTATGATCATGTGACCTAGTCACTTCTTTTGTACTTGTTTTCATAGACCTGTCCGCTTGTTTCTCTCACAAACTCTGGCAACACTCTCTCTCTCTCGCTCGGCTCTGAGAGGACAGAATAACAGGGACATGAACGCAGGCCCAAATCTGCTAATTATTTCTTTCTTTCTGTATCAATTATTTGTTCGTAGCGCCGGCCCCTCTCCTCCGCCCCCAGGGGTCTCAGGACGCGTGATAATAAAGCCCCCATGGCGCGCTCGGGTCGTGCGTGTGCGCACACACATTTAACGACAGACGCACACTCATGCATAGAGGCGTGATAGGTCATATAGGCACATTTGTGTGTGTTTGTGCCTAGACACGCACACATGCTGTCTACACACACACACACACACACACAGGCTGTCATCCACATGCCCACGCAAGGGCATACATCCAAGCAAACACATACACATATTGTTGCTGTCGTGCAGAAACCTTGTATCACTATATTTCAACTTTTCTTTGTAAATTGATGCCCGCCTACTTCATCATACAAGAGTGTCGCACAAAAGTAGTGAAAATAGCAGATCTACAAGCTCACAACGCGGCATGATGTGATTGTGAGCTTGTAGATCTGTTAATATTACTATTTTTAAAAGATAATAACAAAAAAGGGGCAGTTTTGGACATACAAGGTTTTCACCCGACAGTGACGATAGATACCCACAAGGACTCACATGTATGAGACACACTCACACACACACACACACACACACACACACACACACACACACACAAATACTCATATTCACAGACACACCTCACATGCACCCACAGTTTGTGCACGCACACACCTGGGTACACACACACACACCCACTCACCTCCCACTGAGCGCCATTGAAAGCCTCAGAGGCACTAATTATCAGAGTAATTGTTGTGAGAGGTTGGGTTCTGGGGAGGGACTCTATTTGTGTGCATGCCTGTATGTGTTCGTGCGTGCATGCCTGCATGTGTGTTTGTCGGATGTGTGTGTGTGTGTGTGTGTGTGTGTGTGTGTGTGTGTGTGTGTGTGTGTGTGTGTGTGCGTGTGCGTGCGTTCATGTTTGGGTGTCAGTGTGTTTGATTGCTTGAGAGTGCACTTGATTGTGTATGTGCTCTTGTGTACTTCGTTCTGTGAATACTGTGTGTGTGTGTGTGTGTGTGTGTGTGTGTGTGTGTGTGTGTGTGTGTGTGTGTGTGTGTGTGTGTGTGTGTGTGTGTGTGTGTGTGTGTGTGTGTGTGTGTGTGTGTGTGTGTGTGTGTGTGGGACGTCAGGGGGACTTCACATCTGTCACTTGCACAATCAGACACATGGACAGCATAACAGCTGATTAAGACAAGTCTCATATACACATGGACAACACAGGTTAAAGTTAAACAGCAGGCCAGGAATCTTGGGGTTAATCATTTTAACCACTTGAACCCCACCATGGCTATTCCGGGGGGAAACGTTCACCAAAAGTAGCAGATCTACAAGCTCAAAACACGTTGCATTTGTAGATAGGCTATTTTTGGTGTAGACAGAAAAAAGGGGTGAGAGTACAGTTGTAACTGAAGTCTGTTTCGTTAAGACTAAAGGGTTTAAGTCACATGTTTGCAATGTTACAAAATCTGCATTTTATCACCTTGAGAACATTGCTACACAGCTACTGACCAACACTGACACATAGAATTAAAGCTTTACTTTCATGTTATACACTTTGCAGAGCCTCGGCTTGGAACCACTAATAGCAAGCAATATGCTACACATATCTAACCAAAATGTATGGTGAGCCAGTTTGCCTGCCAGTTTGTAGGGTATAGTACTTGTCTTTTTACAAAAATAGACTTAAACATACAGTTACAGATGATACACACTAAGAGAAAGAGAACACTGGTGCCTGTCTGTCTCTCTCTTTCACTCAGATTGTTTTTTATTTCATGATGCAACAAAATCTGGCCTCCATCTCTTCTTAACTCAAATCCGGGAACGTATCTGTGTCATTTTGGATTTAAGTTATAACCATTATTTTATACTTTGGCTATTCAAAAATAGCAGATCTACAAGCTCATAGCGCGGCACCAAGTGCCACGCTACAAGCTTGTAGATCTGATTTTAGAAAAATCCTGAACATTTGTACAAATCTTTGAATATATATATATATATTTTAAAGCGAACATTTGAAACTCAAATCTTTGCTTCTGTAGGTCCCTGCATGGTACAAAATATTTTACAAATGTTCGCTTTAAAAAATATATAAATTCAAAGATTTTCACAAATTTGTACAATTTTTTGCTGCTATGAGATCTGCTATTTTTGAATAGCCAAAGACATCTAAAATGACACCAATGCGTTCCCGGACTGAATGGGTTAAACTCACACCTTTCTCGTGTCTAACTCAGACTTTGGTTGCATCACAGCAAGCATTTTCATTACACATGTTTCCTACACTCAATGTATTATACAGCAGTGGTTCTCAAAGCTTTTCCTGCGTCGGGGCCCACTTGAAAATCTTGAAAGCATTCGCGGCCCACCCATGATCTGACTACTTAACACGGCAGCCGATACCAGTGTTACGCAGGCTGCCTTTGGCGGTCAGCAGCACCAAGCAGCACATATGCTCCACCATTAAGCATCTTTACAGTGATTTTACATAGTCTCTTTCATTGGCCCATGTTTTAAATATGCTTTGGTTAAGCTCATTGGCCCCTTATGTCAACATGCAGCCGAGGAGACAGCAGTAAATGGATTCTTGTCTGTGCGCGCGCGCGTGTGTGTGTGTGTGTGTGTGTGTGTGTGTGCGTGTGTGCGTGTGCGTGCGCTGTATATCAGCCTGCACTAGCCTGCACAGGCCCGGGTCATTGGGGGAGTGGGTTGGGAGGGGAGGGTCTGCTCTTTTAATCCCAAATCAACCACCTGCTCCCAGATTGCCCCAGCAGCCTGGTTTCATATCCACTTCTTTAATCTGGGCCTGAATGGGATTAGGCCTAATCCCGTTTATAGACACCCGTCCAGATCAATACTTAAACTGCGTTTAACTTGATCTATATGTAATCTATCACACAGATACATTACGCTTGCTATTGCATTAACTGTTGTTAAGGAAAGCCCAGGCATGGCTACTGGCTGTACTTGGTTATGATTAATACATTTTATATAAAGACAGATCTTTATGATTCAACTTCAACACATGGATTGCTCTTGTTCAATTGACCTGATTTAAATTGCTGCTTTAGTTTTCCTCCTTTCTTTCTTCTTTTCAGTAACACTTCACTTCCCTCATGAATATTTGCATATTAATTCCAACGTTTTGACACAACAGAGTGCATCAGAAAACATAATTATACCAACATGCTCACAAGCATCTATAAATACACACGTACACACACACACACACACACACACGCATGCACACGTCATGGTTAATTGCCGGTTAGATTTCTGAATCTGGGGGAGTGCACCCTCACTCGCTCGACTCAATGCAGACTATCTGAGAGACATGTGTAATTCCCCCCCCCCCCCCCCCCCCCACCACCTAGTCTGTTTAATTGGCTTCATAAACAGATTAATTTGAACGAGAGGAGCTTAATTGCTAATCGGCGTTTCCGCTGCGGCTCCTGAAGAGTCGAAACGGGATCAAGTGATGTTCTTCCACTGTGAGAGGAAGGCCTCCAAGCCCACTGTAGATTGACAGGAGAGAGAGAGAGAGAGTTGGCTGCGAAGTTGAAATGTTACACTGCTCTGTTTCTACATTTCCTTATTGTACTGTAGTAGGCCTATATCATTAACTATGCAGACATTTGTTTTTGTTTTTTTATTTGACTCTTGCTTTGGCAATCTAAACGTTTCTCATGCCATTTGAGCCACTTTGAATTGAATTGAATTGAATTGATTTGAATGGAGGTGGAGGGGGCCAACACAATATATAGGGAGACGGGAGCAGTTATGATACTGGAATGTTTTGTGGAAAACAGACTCAAACTTTCCATAGAGGCAGCATATATCTTCTCTACAGTATGTCTCTCCTCATTCCAAGCAGCTTTATTATGCTTTATATGGCATTCTTTTGGTAATCCATTGATTACTGCTGCTATATGGTATAAGTTCAGAAGTTTGCCCACAAGGGGAATAGACAAGAAAGAGGCAAGAAAAACTAGGCCTAACATCAAATGACTGCATTATGTTCTATTATTTCTAGCCACACCCCGAGGAAGACCCGCGTGGGTCGAAACCAGCCTTCATACTTTAAATTGAATATGCCCTTAACAACAAAGGCATTTTAACTATGCTGTATCCTTGACTCGATGTGAGTGTGCCTGAAGCATAGACTGTATAAAAGAGATGGACAAAGTGACGCCCCTAGACTCTCCAGACTGTAATGAAGCCTATTTAATATATACCAAAAAGCAACCGGAAATCAATCGCTAAATTAATGCTATTGGTTGGGTAGCTTGTCAATCAAGAGCGAGGGCGGGGAATGAATGCTATTGGTTGTGTAGCTTGTCAATCAAATCATCCCGCCCCTCCTAGAGCATACCCTACTTTATCGTCAATTTTAAAATAAATGGGACCATAATTTACCAAAACGCATATCATGATGATTGAAAGAAGACTTTAAACTAGTGACTGGAAGCATATAGTATTTATGACAATGTTTATTAAGGTAATAAAATAAAATCTAAAGTTCGTCAAAACCCCACCCACTTGAGTGGAGAAAAAATCTTTCTGACACCAGCAGGGGTAAAACAGCGAAACTACAGGCCATTCATATGAACTGTCAGCTTTCTCTAGAATGCATGATGTATTAACAAACTTCCAAACCATTTTCAGCTACAGTAGCTTGTCATCTTACAGCATATTTACAATAAATTATATTTCATATTAGAAAGCAGCAAAAGAAAAACATCAAGGTTTTGAAATGCTATGTCACCATCTCTCTTTTCTAACTGAACATTATAAAGCAGGTCACATATCGTCACTGTTGGTTGGAAACCTCATCTGTCCTGTTACTTTGCAGGAAATGTTAAAAAGAACCTGTGTTCCAATGGATCCAATGTAGTTATTAATTATAGTGACAAGCTCTTGTTAATACTTTTCATTGGTTAAATATTTATAAAACTCATAGACGCACTTAACCACTTTCACTTAAAAGAAGAAAAAAATATAGCAGATCTACAAGTTCTCAACACGACGCATCCCGACACCTTGTGAGCTTGTAGATCGGCTATCTTTGCTACGTTTGTGTGACACTGTAGTCTGACGAAGTTGGGCATTCATGTACGGAAACAAATTTGGAATATGAAGATGCAAGGTTTCTGCCCGACAGCAACGATATTCAGTCTTTTTGATACTCTAGATTTATACTTAGAGGTGCGCTGGTGTCTTTCACCAAAAACAGCCGATCTACAAGCTCACGTCCAAGTATAAATCAGGCTATAGCAGCTCCGCCTTTCACTCAGTGACCTGTGCGATGATGTCATTCCCAGCTGTGCTCACTGATAGGCTGCTGCTGATGTCCTTCCTGGAGCAGAGCCAAGTGGGCGTGGTCTACCTCAACAGGAAGAACCAGGGCTCTCCAGAGATGGGCAGACGGATAGAGAAACTGTCACCTTCTGAAATCAAGGTAGACCACAACAATGTGTGGGAGTGTTTGTGCTTCTGTATGAGGATGACATATCTTTTGCAACTACAATTTATTTTGTTAGCGATTATTCTGTTTATTATTTATTCTATGTATTATTTTCAATTAATCGAAAAAATTGAGAAGTGTGTCCTTTGGTTATTCTTCATTTTTAAAATATCAGTGAATCTGAAACTGATCATTTTATAACTGTTATATTTAAAGACATGTACAAGCAACATAGGATATATTTTATGTCTGTGTATTGTGTGTGTGTGTGTGTGTGTGTGTGTGTGTGTGTGTGTGTGTGTGTGTGTGTGTGTGTGTGTGTGTGTGTGTGTGTGTGTGTGTGTGTGTGTGTGTGTGTGTGTGTGTGTGTGTGTGTAAGTGAACATTATCTGAAGATATCACAAGAACTCAAGCCTAGAAATAATTGCTTATAATCAGGCACATTAAAAAGCCCCCGTAATATTTAATAATGGACTCTCCCTCCCCCTTGCACACAAAACTGAAGTGACAAGCAATTGAACTATTTTGTTTATCCGGAAGCCTGTGATGTTAACTAAACAACGATTGGATTTTTTATAATTTTTTATTATTGATTAAATCGATAAGTTCAATTCACTTCCTACTATTAGCTATTACTATTGGCCCTACTGTAGATAAAACACCTCCACCAAACAATTTCTGCACCTATTCACACCTGCAGTGCATGCACACATGTATGCATGTGTACACGCACGCACGCACGCACGCACGCACGCACGCACGCACGCACGCACGCACGCACGCACGCACGCACGCACGCACGCACACACACACACACACACACACACAGAGGAAGAGAGATGAATAAAACACACACGCATGACGCATCCCTACTCCCCAAAACCAACCCCAAAACACAGCCCCCTCCCTTTCTGTCTGTTTCACTGTATTACATAATAAAGTGCACAACCATGGTTTAAAAACAGCCTTTGTCAGAGTATGGAGACCATAGTTCCATGATTCAGATGGAAACAGTTGTAAAAAGACATATTATTCAGTCTCTCCATCCACCACAAGCAATCCTGGATATGCATTAACTAGCTGGCTAACTGCTAACCCTAGCATTATCACATTACTGCCAGACCCTTTTGTCAAACAGGGGGGGCATTGTGTGTGTGTGTGTGTGTGTGTGTGTGTGTGTGTGTGTGTGTGTGTGTGTGTGTGTGTGTGTGTGTGTGTGTGTGTGTGTGTGTGTGTGTGTGTGTGTGTGAAAGCAATCTCTCCTCCATGTGGTTCCAGAGGCAGAGTCCTGATAAGACCCCCCCCCACACACACGCACTCTCTCCCCCTGCCTCCAGTCCAAATGTTGTAACCCCCCCCCCACACACACACACACACACACACACACACACATGACAACACAGATGTACACTCTCCACAAACACAAACGCATAAACACCTATACCCCGTGGAACACATTATGCACACATAAACACACTGCATACATTGTCTTTGCGTGTGTGCACACACACACATACACACACACACACACACACACACACACACACACACACACACACACACACACACACACACACATGTCCGAATGCGGGCACACACAAAAAAAATATATGCACCCTATGCAGCACACAGAATCACATACCATCCCTGCCCCTGCAACACACACACACACACACACACACACACACACACACACACACACACACACACACACACACACACACACACACACACACACACCTCCCTGGTCCACTGGGCTAAGCTTGAGGAGGGGGAGGGGGGCTAAACTAATCCGACCCCCAGAAAGTGGTTTTTGATTATTGCTGACCAGCAAACGCCAGCAGAAAAAAAGAGGAAGAGAGGAGAGATGGCTGTAGGGACGGAGGGATGGAGGGATAGAGGGATGAAGAGTTAGAGATAGAGAGTGTTATTAACCCACTGTGTTTTTTTTCTTTTTTTGGTTTTCTTCCTCTTGTCCTGGTGGCCGATCTCTCTCTCTCTTTCTCTGCTCCCTTCGTTATTCCGCACACAGTGTCATCAGTGTCCATCACGCGTTTCCTCCTCCGGGGACAAAACAACTAAGACAAGCAAATAATTGGCAAATACTAAGATTTTACTGATTCTATGACATTATATAAAAAAGTTATAACAATAAATAAGTACTCAAATGACGGGAGGCGGAGACGTAAATTTACGGTTAAGTGCATCGGCTTTATTCTCCATTAACCACTTTATATCGGGCTCACAGATGTACAGCATGTAACATCACTCTCTAACCAACGTAACCGGAATGAACACAACACATAGTCTCTTCCTCCAGAAGTCCCACCCCACAGTCACTCTCATTGGCTGGCAACACCCAGAGTGCAATACACCGCAATTCCCCACTGGGACGCTACGATATGCTAGTTCCATTGATCTGCGGTGGAACACAATCAATCGATTGATCATTAAAATTAAAATGCTGTGAAAATGCACATGGAGGTTGTGGGTTCGAATCCACCATGGTGCACCCTGGTTTTGTCGGGCGTCTATGCAAATACAATTGGCACGTGTTCGGGGGAGGGAAGCCGGCCGGGGAGGGTGATATTGGTCATTGCACGTACTCCTACTGGCTGGGGCGGCACTTGTCAGCAGGGAGTGTTGGGCGGGAGGAGTAGGCCTCCCGGTGGGGTCTCCTCACTGGCAGGTGAATCAGTAGGATACAACAGCAGTGACAACACAGAAATGTGTGTTGGGAGGAATTAATTCGCATAGCGACTAAATT
>NC_139950.1:24089010-24104010 GCF_963454915.1 Gymnoscopelus microlampas
CCCCAAGACCGAAGACCCCCTTATATAGTACAATAGTACTAGCTGATAGTACACTATTAGTATACACTCCTTTTGTAAATGGTGCATTTTATATAGCGCTTTTTTTAATCCAAATCGCTTTACATTGATTGTGCCATTCACCCATTCACACACACATTCATACACCGATGGCGGAGGAAACCATGCAAGGCACCAACCTGCTCATCGGGAGCAATTAGGGGTTCAGCGTCTTGCTCAAGGACACTTCCACACTAACTCTGGGGGAGCGCCCCAGCCCGGGATCGAACGGGGAACCTTGCGGTTTTCTTTTTGTAACTCTTAGAGTATACAAATACGGATCCATTTGGTTATACTTTTTCACGCTCAGAGTTAAGTTAACACAATAGAGAAGAGGAGGAGAAGGGAAGAGAGAAGCCTGAATTATGCTCTGTCGCTTGCCGAAAATAGCAGACCTACTGTACAAGCTCACAGCGCTTTGCAGATGCGACGCGTTGTGAGTTTGTAGGTCTGCTATTTTTTTTCTTTCTGCTATGTAAGTATGAATGGGGCTATAGAGAGAAGAGAAATGAGTGTTACCAATCACACACATTAGGAAGACAAACATATTGCCAATAAGAGCAAGAGAGCGGGGGGGTTGATACATGAATATTGAAATCACAGATTTTTCTTTTTTTTACTCCTTCACCTATTTATTTATTTTCCTCCGTCTCTTTCTCCTCCCTCCTCTTCCTTTTCCACGCTAAAAAATATTAAAGTCTCTCCCCCTTGATGTAATTTCTCCCTCTGTCTCTCTCTCTCTCTCTCTCAGACGTGCGGTGTGAAATTAAGTGAACAGTTTATGTAAGGACCGTAGCGGGAATCAAAAAGAGAGGGAGAGTGAGAGAGAGACACCGCACTGCACTCATCGGGAAAGGACAGAGAGAGAGAGAGAGAGAGAGAGAGAGAGAGAGAAACGGAGAGATGCCGAATGACTTCAATCACTTCAAACCTATATACAGTATATAAATAATATATATGTATACGTGTGTTCCTTTTTGTTCACTGCACTATCTGACGCACTAAGCCAATTTTCTAGCAGGTCTTTCTGCATTTATATAAAAATATATGTATTTCTTCTTCTCTCCCCTCTATAATTCCTACTTCTCAAACCCCCCCCACCCCTCCTCTCCACCACTCTGTATAGATAAGCGTAGCCGTGGCATACTGTATGTGTTTGTGTGTGTGTGTGTGTGTGTGTGTGTGTGTGTGTGTGTGTGTGTTTACTTCTTTTACTATACATTCGAGTGCCAAATGTATCCACATGTATAGTAGAATTTGAACATTTACGTTTTTTAAATGGTATTCAGAAACCCATTGTCCTAAAATGTCCTCAAACGTATAGTAATAATATAAACGTGTGTGTGTGTGTGTGTGTGTGTGCGTGTTGGGGGGCCATATACTGTAATGTATACTGTACAGGTGATACAGCCGGTTAACATTTATAATGACACTTTCCCCTACTTGTCTCTCTTCTACTTTTAGTCCTCCCCTTTCCTGTCCCCACTCTCTCCGATGTGCTGGAATTTAATAATCTTAATGAGTAGGAACACACAGGAAGAGGAATGTCGTTCTGACATTCTTTATTTATTTTTTGTCGTTGTTGTTGTCTGTGGTTGTTTTTTTATTAATAATTTGTGTGGTCTATGTGTGTACGACAATCCAGTTATCTGTCACCAAACAGTTTCTCCTCTGCTATTTGATCTGTGTTTGTGTGACTACTGATGTCTGGTAATTATTATTATTATTCTTTTCCAGGCACAGCATCTGTCGCGAGTGAAACAAATTAACTAAAAAGAGATGGTTAATGAGAAGAAATCTTACACGTCTTAAATATATGAGCAGAGTGTGCATGTAGCGTGCATAAATCCATGCCGTGTTTGCATTAAGTTGTGTTTCTTCTGTAGGTGGCTAAGCTGTGATGTGCCACTGTAGCAAACAACACTGCTGTATAGGGAAGATACAAACATCATTTAGACAGTTTTCACTCTTACACTCCGTGGGTGTTTTTTTTTTTGTGCGATTAATTTGCCTGAAAATATATTTTTCACTCGGAACACAAATATTATGTGGCGATAAAGCAATGAAAATTGTATTCAGGAAAAGGTTGATTTTCAACGCAAATAAGTGAATAAGGGCATCAACCAATGTGGCATCAGCTATATAAATTCAGGGTCCCCACGGTCATGAAATTCCTGGAAATATTTTGAAATAAAAAAATAAATAATCCAGTACTGGAAAAGGTTTGGAATTGATCAAACTTCATCAAAGGTCCTGGAATTTATCAAGGGTCCTGGAAAAATATTTGGCTATGCATTGTTTTTGGCTATTGATTTTTTTTAATACAAAAAAACCAGGCTGTGTAACACCCCATCCGCACTGCCAGCGATGCGACACGAGCGGGCGATGAAATCTCATTAAAATACATGTTTTTGAATGAGACCGTCCTGACCTACCACAAGCGACAACGAACCGTGCAACGATGTCGTCCACCCCTCCTATTTTCGCTCGCAGGCTCTATTTGAGCGAGGTTTCGCGGCTGTGCCCCACCCCCAAACACTTTTTATTGTTTTTCATTTATTTATTTTGCTACACTGCCTATCTTTGGGCATTGTACATTGGAGTAAGAGACACATTATTGCGCTGAATGATTGTTATATAGGCCTGGAAATTGGGCTAAATATTCTGGAAAAGTTTTGGAAAAGTTTTGGAAATTCATTGCTAAAAATGTGTGGGGACCCTAAATAGTTTCGATGCTAAATACTCAATACGCAATTTTCATATTGTTTATTCGTCATGCTCCCAGTGTGTAATGACTTTAAAACGTTGAATGTAGAGCTAATGTTAGAAAAACAATGTTGAGCTTCATGTAATCATCCTGTAAAATCCTACAGTGTTTTACATGTGTAGCCCCCTAACGGGTCCATTTTTGTAAAAAGAAAAAACCTTTCTGTCTATCTCTTTATGTGTCTTATGGATCCATCTTTACACTTAATTAACACTCATTTAACACTAATGATTTTGCTGTATACACAATACAGACTTAATCAAACATGAAATCAGCCACCTTTAAGTCATACCGGAGATACTGATCCAACAGCTTGTACAGTATTTCTCATTTTACTTATCGTTGCTGTCGTGCAGAAAGCTTGCATGTCCACAACTGTTACTTTTCAGGAAATGTAAAAAAGAATCTGTGTTCCAATGGGTTCCATTGTAGTTACTTTTGAGTCACAAGCTCTTGTTATTACTTTTCATTGGTTCAATGTTTATAAAACCCGCAGACTCATTAAAAAAGGAAATCACTTAAAAAAATATATATATATATCATATCTACAACCTCACAACACGTCACAAGCTTGCAGACACCTATTTGTGTGTGACACTGTAGATAAGGAAGCAGGGCATTCATTTACAAAAAAACTAAGTTGAAATATGGAGTTACATGCTTTCTGCCCGACAGCAAAGATATGCACTGAGTTTTCACCAGTACCCATTATAATCCATGGTATCACAGTTACAGTGCAGCCCATCATCCTCAGCCTGCTACGACCCCTGTTTCACTTCCCTAAAACTTCCTTTCCCCTCGTTCCCATTTTCCTCCTCCGCTTCCTCCCCCTTCTCCTCCCCGACACTCCTCATCCCTCATCCCTCCTTCCTCCCACCCCACCCCCTCTCTCTCTCTCTCTCTCTCTCTCTCTCTCTCTCTCTCTCTCTCTCTCTCTCTCTCTCTCTCCCCCTCTGTCTTTCTCTGCTCCCTGAGCTGGAAAATTGGCTCCAAAAGGCCACAGCTGTGAACAAGGGCCAGCCACTCAGTAGGACCCGGACGCTTTATCTTTCATAGCACAGAAGAAGAAGAAGAAGAAGAAGCAGAGAGAGAGAGAGGGGAGGGGGAATGGAGAACAGTTTTGACCAGTCACTGAAACCAATAAGTAGAGGAAAGCCACTTAACTGTATAGGTCTCTGTTTGACTCTTTCTCTCTCTCACTCTCTCTCTCTCATATCTCACTGTCTCTCTTTTACTGTTATCTTCTCTATCTCTTTCTGTCCATCTCTTTTGGTCTCTTTCTGTCCATCTCTTTGGGTCTGTCTGTCTGTCTGTCTGTCTGTCTGTCTGTCTGTTTCTATTGCAGTCTGACTGTCTTCCTCCTCGTCCCTCTATGTCTCTCCCTTGCCCCATTGTATATATTTTCCTTCCTTGCTCTCTCATGATATATCTCTTCCCTCCTTCTCTCTGTCTTCTCTCACCCTCACTTTTATTCTCTTCCATTTCCCGTCTTTATTTTATCTGTATTTTACTTCCTATCACTTTCTTTCTTTCCCTCAATCACTCCCTCCTCCTCTCTCTGTCGCTTCTTTCTGAAGCACAGTCATTCATAATCTTTCATATCATAGTCATAGTCATCATCATAACCATATTTTTTTCCTCATAAATGATCACATGCCCCTAGAACCTGGAAACAGAATATCATTATTATAATATATTTTGTATCTATTTTATTTTTATATTTTATGATACACTGAAGTGATGTCAGCCCTTGTCTTATTATCATAACAGATTTTATATAATTTGTTATCTTTTTTAAATTATTGTTTTGTTTTACAGCTCTTATACAGTTTTACAAAGTGAAATCTCTAGCTCAGTCAAATCTCCCCTTATCTGACCTACACTGTAAGTGAATACA
This sequence comes from Gymnoscopelus microlampas, assembly GCF_963454915.1. Lineage (NCBI taxonomy): Eukaryota > Metazoa > Chordata > Actinopteri > Myctophiformes > Myctophidae > Gymnoscopelus > Gymnoscopelus microlampas. The sequence continues at coordinate 24,093,732 of NC_139950.1, forward strand.
CACCATTTGCTTTTGGGCTCTTATCCAGAGCACCTTGTAAGCACCTACGTCTTTTAGAATGGGCGGCAGAGGGCACCAATGGGAATGGAGCTGTACAAACCAGTCACATTAGAGTCATGGTACCGGCAAGAAACGAAAACCAATTTAGGTTTCAAGTTTAAAGAAGCAGAAGCATTATCCGTTCTTCATTCATGAAAACACTTCATGTCAGATACGTTTTTGTGGGTATGTTTTTATATTTTTATCAAGCAAGTTGCCCTTCATCGTTCACACACGTACGCACGCACGCATGCAAACGCGTACTTCAGAACATGCACAACTATGGTGGGGTAATATATTGATATCGTGATAAGAGACTAGATATTGTCAGGGATTGTGGATATTGTAATATCGTGATATGGCCTAAGTGTTGTCTTTTCCTGGTTTTAATCACTTAAGCTTATTTTATACATTCAAAACTTTTCAGAAATTGCAAGCTTTTCTTTTTGCTATTTTGGATTTCTTTTGAATGATTACCAAGAAAATGAATATCACAATATCGATATCGAGGTATTTGAAAATATTGTGATGTTTGATGTTGCCCATCTCGCCCAGCCCTGCACAAATACCCTGTGCACATACTCCACCCTCCCTCATCCACAGCCAAGGTATGAGAGCTGAATCAGCTGCCTCAGCCCCCCTCACAGTGCCAGGGTGGGAGGCTGGCACCGCAGCAGGCTGGCTGAACAGCGGTCTAACAGGATCAGATGTGGCTGTATGCAGTTTCTGTAACACAGCAAATCTTGGCTGTCGTGTGGAAACCTTGCATGTCCACAACTGTGGACCTGTGTTCCAATGGATCCAATGTAGTTATTTATTATTTAATACAATCATTATTTAATTATTATTTAAATACAAGCTCACATAACGCATCTCATCGCGACATGTTGTTGATATTTTTGTGTGACATTGTAGTATGACAAAAGAGAGTAGGCTATTCATTTACAACCACAAAAAACTTAAAAAGTTGAAACATGGAGATACAAGGTTTCTGCCTAGCAGCAACGAAGTGATTGCTCTGTGTGGATGGGGTGGTGGAACCTTGCCTGGAGTGCACAGTATGTATAGTGCATGGGGGCTTGTGTGTGTGTGTTTTTTTTGTTTTGTGTCTACATGTACATGTGCACATACCACCACCTACAAACACCTATGCAGAGAACAGCACCCTCACACCCAATGACTTCCCAATCCTCAGATGAAGTCAGACCTTCACGTTTACACACACACTCACACTCACACTCACACTCACACACTCACACTCACACACATGCATCCACCCACACAAACACCCTATACACAGACATACAGTACCATACACTCCTGACCTTCCCCAGCCACACACATACTGTATACACACACACACACACACACACACACACACACACACACACACACACACACACACACACACACACACACACAGCGCTCACCCCCTGGGGAGCCAGCAGGAGTTTGCTCTGGGGGATTACAGAGAGAAAAACATGCATTCAATAGGACAGTCATCTGCTTTCCTCCTGCTGTAGACTTAGAGCAGGCAAGAAAAAAAATCCTCGCTACCTCTCTCTTTCTCTCGCTCTCTCTTTCGCCTATAAGTCCCTTTTTTGGCAAAGCCTGCCAAAAAACAGGGCTGGCCAGCTTTACGGTAGGAAGGAAGGAACCAGAAAAACACAGGCAGGCAGCCGATCCCCTGTTCTGTCTACATGGCGAAAAGAACTGGTCTCATTTTAGCCAGGGCTGCCACGGTGAATGCAGCTCCTCTGATGGGAGCTTTAGTGAGATGAAATCCTCCACACAATATGAAGAAAACCCCCTGTTGGCACTCAGTAAAGTTCTCAGTGTTCATTTTACTCTGGCAGTGTAGAAATAGACCATTCTTACACTCAACAGAGTTAAATGAACACTGAGGATTTGACTGTGCGATTATGGAGCTGTCAGTGTGCACTTTGTGTCTCCTGATGTCTGCCTACTGTGGACGCTGCCATCAATGGTGCCTGCACCATTGTCAAGGACCTATCTCGCCCGGTGTCAAAGCTAGCTAACCTAGCAAGGGCCCATTGTCACAAACACCCATCCCTACAGATCCACCCACCCACCCACCCATCCAATTGGTCGTGGCCCAGGGTGCAGAATAAATCTCCACATTGGACCACTGCTGGTCAAATCTTTGCTTAGCAAGCATCATCCTCCTTTCTGTTCTTTTTTCTAAATCGAGGACCGGTGTCTGTGGTTGTTTTAGTTGACGTCCACGTCTGGTGTTCTTCTGCTGGCTGCTCGCGCAGGTAAACAGAGGAGGTTGTTTATCGCTGGGTAGCGGGTTGCCAAGCTGTGGAAATGCTCAGGGAGAAGGCGCTTGTTGACCTTGGAGTTAAATGGGGCTCTTATCATTAGCAGGCGTTTGATTGACAGCCGAGTGTTTGTACGAGGAGTGGAAGGCTCTATTTCTGCCGACTCCGACGGGGGGTGTGAGGCTGATGCCATGCTACAGTATGACTCATCTCACTCTCTTTCTCTCTGTCTCCCTCGCACATCTCCATCTCTCGGTCTCTGTCCCTCTCTGCCTTACTGTCTCTCTGTCTCTCATAGTACTCTCTCTTTTTAGCTTTCTGTTTCTTTCTCTCCTCTTTCGTTTGCATGCTCCCTCCTCTCTTCCTGCTACTCACCAGCGATTTGTGAGTCAATTTGTTGAACATCATTAACACAAAACATTATGTTTGACTGCCAAAGCACAATTACAAGAACTTTGTTTAATCAGACATAAATGTACCAGGCCGTGTTCTGGATGAGTTTCCCATACCGTCCTCAGTCACAGCTGGTAAACATGATGTGGGATTGCACAGCGATCTGTGTGCTGATATTTCAGTCACTTAGCTATTACGGAAATCTTGACATGTGTTGAAAATCCTTAGACAAAAATGGGTTCTGACATGATGTCTTTCTGTGCGTGTTTTTATTTAAAAGAAATAGAATATGTTGTCGTTTTTTGGGAGAGAAAATACAGAACAGACAAATAAATGGGGTTGAAATTCTAATTGTGAAAACAAAGTTAATGTTTATTTTATTGTCAAAATCAACTTGGACAGTCTCAGGTACTGAGTGCGATATGTAGAACCAGAGAGCAGAATTTCATATGTAAACATGGAGCACATTTTCTTGTTTGAACAAGCTAAATGGATTGTCTTTCATTCAGCCATAATATCCTTCCCACACTAATTCCCCCCTCCCTTCTTCTCTACCTTTCCTCTTTCCCTCTATATTTTCCTCCACCCTCTCTCCACCAGGTCCTGAGCTCCATCTGCACAGAGGGTGATCCTCTGGACTGTCGCTTCAGCCTGCTACAGCCCTACCAGCTGCTGATGGTAGAACTGCCCCCTTCGCCTCCTCCAGCAGCAGAAGCCAATGTCCAGGACCCTAGGGGGGCCTGCTGGGCTGAAACCTGCACCTATGAGTGCGCCCGGAACCGTCTGCAACGCCTCTCCACCGCCACCCGAATCCCCCTTCCTTCACGCCCTATCTCCTGCTCCCGCCACCCATCCGAAACCGCCCTCCTCCTCGGCCTCGCCGACTCTTCCCTTGTCCTCTACGACCAGAGGAGACCAGGGGACTCCTTCGTTGCCCCGTGCCCTGTCCCACCCTCCCTCCTGGCCTGGCACCCGGCCGGAGCCCTGGTCGTAGTAGGCGGAGGACAGGGGGAGCTGATGAGCTTCGACGTGGGCCTGGCTCCTCTACGATTGGGGCTGGTGTCAGAGGAACTGGCCCTGGGCCCCACGCTGCAGCTGGCCCAGCACATGCGCTGCTCTGGGGGTCTGGAGGGCCTCCACTGGGGCACAGGGCTGGACGGAGCCACAGAGGGCACAGATATGCTGCTGTTGGCCTTTCATAGTGGACCGCTGGCGGCCCTGAGGTTCCGACTAGGTGGGTAAAAGGAGAAGTTTCAGCTTTTTCGCTATTCCTATTTATTTATTTATTCATTATCAAAAGAATATCATCTTATCCCATCAAAACAGATTAGTGAAACTGTCTCTCTCTCTCTACTGTAGGTCGTCCTAGAGAGAGACACAGTTGTCTGCTCATCGACAACTTTCAGATTTAGCCCAAACAATTAAACCTACCTTGCAATCACGCACAGCTCCGTTTGACAAAAACACGCCCACGTCTCGCCTTGAGTCTTGACTCCGTACCGGAACCCACTGTGCACATAACAGCCGACCAGCCATTGTTTCCCTGATCTGGGTCGTCCTCATGTCTCCTCGCTTACTCAGGGAAGTTAATTTGTTGGGCAGACGGGGAGGTGAGGAGCCAAGCTCTCAGAGGTCATTCAATAATCGTCCTGGGGCAAGAGCCCCCCAGGTGCATTCTGGGATGCATTTTTCCGATAAATCGTTTACAGTGGCTGCATGCTCCCTCCGGGCCCACAGATAAAGTTTGCCAATCAAAATGTTTTTCTTTTTTTTTTTGTCGAAGCAGCCACCTGCATGCCCGCACATACATGCGTGCACCAACTTGCGTTCACACGCACACACGTAGACAGACACTTTAATTGTGACTGTGGCAGGAAGAAGTGGCGGTGGCATGCAGCTCTCTACAGAAGTTTGCAAGCAGTGGTGAGTGGGTGGAAGGCTAGAGGTAGAAGATGCCTGTTGTGAATATGCATGTGCACATGCATGCGTGCATGCAAGTGTGGCACTGGAGTTTGCGTACGTATTCACATGTGTTCGCCTCCCGTGTGTGCGTGGCGGGGAAAAGAGGGGAGGGGAGGTTGTATTCCAACAATAGCTTCCCCTCCTCTGATCGTCTGCCAAGGTTTTGATGAAGAAAGTCACTGCATGTCTTTTCACCACCATAATTCCCCCCCACCTACCCCCCTCCCCACACACACACACACACACACACACACACACACACACACACACACACACACACACACACACACACACACACACACACACACACACACACACACACACATTCAGTACATGTGTGCATATTCTTGTATTTCCATGGTTCTGTACACACACATAAACGCACGTAGCCTCCAACTCATTTTGTTTGTTTGCAATGCGCTGTCGTAGCGTCGCGCCCCGTCTTTCCATATTGATTCGTTTCATTAAGCCTCCGCTACATGACAGGAGGAGACGGGGGCGGCGGGTACGGGAGAAGAAAGACTTGGCCGTGCTCCAAGCGCCTGTTCGCTCTCTCTCTCATTTTTTTTTAGCAGCACTCCCTCCCTCCGTTACCCCCCCTGGGCCGAGCTATCTCATCTGGGCACGCGTTGGCCACGGCTGGGGCCGTGTCGGCAGAGGCAACGCAAGGGCAGGCAGGCCGCATGAGGCAACATGCACAGCACAGAAGGGACAGACAGACCTGGAACAAGTTTGTTCTGAAATAACACATGTAAACCTTCTGTGGTGAGGGACACCTGCACTTATACAGTACAGTCCTGAGTATTAATTTAACTCTGAGATTGTACTAATGTAACCAAATGGACCCCGTAATGGTTACAATTGGTTAGTGGTTACAATGTACATTTGTACACTATCAGAGTTACAATTGGATAAATTGACACTGAGGATGTTGCTGCTGTATCCATGGACAGCATGAAATGCATAAGGTAGTTAGTTACCATACTGTTGTTTTTGCATATGTTAATGCATTGATTGGCTATTTTATTTTATTAGATATGGGATGTTGTTACCTAACAATTAGTTGACTTTTGGTGAAAAAGCCCACATATCGAATATCGATATCAGTTGATATCGGTATCGGAAATTAGGAGTTGGACAATATCGGTAGATCTGCTTTTTTCAAAGACTTTTGACAAACTGTAGAAAAATATTATCATATCAGAAAACAATATTGTCATATCTGATTTAGTCCATATCGTCCACCCTATTACAGATGGCTTTCTCTGAGCCAGGTAAATGACTGAGACTACTGTTTGTTTGTGGTCAGTAGTTGTCACTGCCTCGGGTTTTACATTACCCATACGGTTTCGTCTGTTAGATGTGAGCTGGTCCACTTGGGAAGCTTTTACACAGGTGTGTGGGTCTGAGTTGAAATGTGCCTCTGTTCCTCACAATGTTCCATTGTTTCTGCTGAGAAACGCTGGCCACTCAACTCACTGCACCACACGCATACATTTAAACATGCACATTTACATACATGCACACATCTCTGTTTTAAACTCAGATGCTCATACATACAAGAGCACAACAAACATCTACAAACATACATACACCCGCTTACACACAATATGAAGGCCCCCTACACAAACACATTTAAACACATATAGTACCCACCCCCCACATACACGTACATTTATGCACACACACACACACACACACACACACACACACACATATACACACACACACACACACACACACACACACACACACACACACACACACTGAGCTCAGCTAAAGTATTAGCCATATTAGCGCACTCTTTAGGGGATTTGCGGGCTAGCTAATTGCCAGCTTGTTGTTTTAATTGGGTCGCCCCTCCCCAGCGTAACTTCTACAAATAATTAGAGTATGAGTTAGCAGCGAGTTAGTCTACTTGTTTCCCTATTCAACACCAGCACCTCCTCTATCACCTACATGGTCCTGCCCAACCCACCTACTACGTATGTCCATTATTCTTTTGAACAGTGTCATTACAGAATACGGTGTCTATCAATCATCCTCAGTACTAGTCTTTTTGCTGTCCGTCTGTCTGTCTCATAAAGCAGTGGTTCTCAAACGGTGTAACGTGAGACAAGTGTGCCTTGGGATTTTGTAACAACCACACAATATTATTGCAAAAATGTGCAACTATAACGTTTTGAATTATTATTAATAAATTAGTATTTGTGAGTACTCATTTCCCAATACAGAGGCAAATTCTGTGCCCTAAGAAAACAATATTTTAACCACTTTCAACCTGGCGTCCATATTTTGGGCATGTCATTATAGTTGACAATTTAATTTGTTATTATTATTTTAAATATTTTTTGTTAAAAATAGCCGATCTACAAGCTTGTAGATTTTGACTTGCCCATAGGTGTGCCTTGGGCACAAAACTGTTTGAAAACCATTGTCAAAGAGAATGCAGCATAAATTGGAGCAGATTGCTCACTTGCCTTTTAAGAATATACAAAACATTAAATTAACTACAGTACATACAGTAAAAGAGTGTACAAAAATGCATCCGTAGGGTTCATTTTGGTTACATTTGTACACTCACAGTTTGTGTCTGTTGGATAAATGAACTTGTGGATTTGACTGTATACTAGGGGTGTGCCGATACGATATGATACAATACACGATATTAGGCTCACGATATCGATATCTATATGATATATGGCACTTTTTATTATGAAAATATTTTGGGGGGAAAAAAGCTTATGAAAATATATGGGGGGGGGGGGGCAAATACAAACAAATACTTCTGTTTTTTGCATTATTATTATTGCTCCATAAAAAAAAGTTAAAAAAAGAAAACTTTTTTTTTTTTTTTACGCCAAAACGATACATATCGTCACAAAAACGTATCGCGATATCGTGGGACGATATATCGGCATACCCCACTGTATACTCTTACACTCTTGAGTGTTTTACATACTGTACATAGTGACATACTGAGTAAGTAAGTAGCCTTGGTAGCCAACGGTTCCTAAGCCATGTGGCCCATAGGTCAGGAGCCTAACTCCTGTTTCTGTAGCGTGAGGCAGCATGATGTACAAGTACACCCCCTGGTCATGACGCTAATACTGTATGTCACAGGGACTTAACCCTGATCCAACCCTTGATGTTTAGGGCCAAGCAGGGACGCATTGGGTCCCATTTTTATAGCCTATGGTATGACTCGGCTGGGGATTGAACCCTGGCCTCCCAGTCTCAGGGAGGACACGTTAACCACAAGGCCACTGAGCTGGTTAGTAAGTGCAACTACAATATACTTTGATTCTTCAAGCAACCCAATAGGTATTGTCCAGACAATACTGGCGTGATGCCGGAATGATCCGATAAGTGTACTGGTACTGTCTGGAACCAGGGGACCAGAAAAACAGTCTAGAATCCTGACACGTCTAGCATTATGTTGTGGTGGTTTTGGATTGGTTTTAATTAATTAATGACTATGCACTGTTGTGATCAAGTGGCCAGTTTGATCAGTCATGGCATTGAACTCCCAAAGTGCTCGTATGTGCACCTGCACACACACACACACACACACACACACACACACACACACACACACACACACACACACACCTTCTCAGCTGTCTCATCACAAGAGACGTGAGAAGGAGGAAAGTGCATTGCAGACAAAGAGGCGCCAGGCAACAGGCTGGAATCTAACACACACACACACACACACACACACACACACACACACACACACACACACACACACACACACACACACACACACACACACACACACACAAGCACACACACACGCACGCACGCGAGTTAAAGACACAATTGTGCCCACAGGCACACACACCTCGACTGTACCTTCACATCGCCTTGGGCCTTAGATACACTTTATCTAAACTCATGCACATGCTTCTGTCCCCATGTAACTGTCTGCCAACACTCACACAATCGAAAGACAGACAGCCATATGATCCCACACACACACACACACACACACACACAGACAGAGCTCTGCCCAGTGCCCGCATACTACTACCCTCACACCCATGCAGTCTAAAGTCGTCCACACACACACACACACACACACACACACACACACACACACACACACACACACACACACACAGAATGACACACCTTGACTACTAGTAAGGGCACAAAACCTTCTCCTTCCATTATTCAGTGAGCTAATCCTCAAGCACTCAATGTCCCAGCCAAGGAAGGTATAATCAATCACCTCCGGTCAAAAGGCATAATCAATCGCATCGGCTCTGCTCATCCACACTCATCACAGTAACTACCCCCCCATACATGCACACACACACACACACACACACACACACACACATACACATGCAAGCGAACACACACACACACACACACACACACACACACACACACACACACACACACACACACACACACAAGACAGGGGATCAGGTATAGGTGGCAATGATGAAGACTGCATGGCAGGTGCATCCACCAGTGACACATACACCATAGACCACAGTTGTGTGACCACTAACGCACGCACGCACGCTCGCTCGGTCACACACACATCGAATTAAACTATTAGCAAACTTTATCACTCTTTTTGTGTGTGTGTGTGTGTGTGTCTGTCTGTCTGTGTGTCTATGTGCAGGGCTTTGCTGAAAATGAGCACTTGTGCTCAGCTACTACCCTGGATAAATAAAGAACAACAAAAAAAAACTGTATATAGTGCCAAATAATGTGAGCTTTCAGTTTTATACTTGATGCTGATGAAAAAGCACATTTCTGAAACAATCGTTTCCATTCTCTCTCTCTCTCTCTCGCTCTCTCGCTCTCTCGCTCTCTCTCACATGCACACACACACACACACACACACACACACACACACACACACACACACACACACACACACACACACACACACACACACACCAGAGATTAAACTGACTTCCCAGCTAATTGATTGACAAGTCAATGCCAATCTAGTGTTGTGGTGTCAGAGTCTAGAGCGATCCACTGGGCACTTACTTAGCTTAAGTAACTCCTGCAGGCTATTTCTAGTGCTTAGGCAAAGCATGATGCAACCTGGGATATTACACTGTATCAATAGGCGTTGAAAAACTATTTTGTCATGGACTTCACAGCTCAATGAAACCTGAAAAATATCGGAATGCTGCAAAATAATAAATGTATTGGAAACTTAAGGCTGCTCAGGACATCTGACATAATGCGCTGTGAAGAGGCCCTTGTGAGGCGTGTCCCTGCGCATTTTGTTGTTATAGTCATTTGACATTGTAGAACTGCAGTGACAATCTGTTCAGTAAGTATTTGAGTGTGACACTTCAGGCCGTCGGGTGAGGATGGGAGATGATGTGTGGAGTGTCTGGTAGCTGGATTCTGTTCATTTTTGTTTGACGAAAATGAAAACAAAAAGAAAATATGTAACTAGACCTACTCTTCCATTGACAAATGTTGACACTGATGTCCGGACACAGAGTGGTTAACAATGTCAATAAAGCTATTTGAAGCAGATGACGCACCAGATTGGACACTAAATGTGCTGCCATCTTTATTGTAGTTCAGCCATCGTTGCAGTTACCTCTCTCTGT
>NC_139950.1:24106510-24114010 GCF_963454915.1 Gymnoscopelus microlampas
TGGTCTAAAATGTTGTCTCCGACCCCTGTCAGAACATCACATTGGCCACTTTTCGTGGTCCTCGCCCACAGGTTGAAAAACACTGAACTGAGCGTGAAGTAGGATGTCCTCTGTCCCTTCTTACTGCAGACACCAACGTTTTGAGAAGGCCTTCCTCCTGGCTGTGGACATCGGAGCCCGAGACCTGTTCATGGTGAGTGTATACCAAGACAAATCCTGAGTATATCAATTTAACTCTGAGTTACGGGTCCATTTGGTTCCATTCGTACTGGCTCAGAGTAAAGTTAACACTTCACAATATTGATCTGTACATACATGTGTGACCCGCTACGTTGAAATCAGACGAATGCCACTGCCGTTGATTTGGGTACAAAAAATAGATTTTGTGTCAAAGCAAACCATGAATCAGTCAAAATCAGTCAAACAAACCAATAAAACCGCATTAAGTGCGACTGACCCGTAAAAAAGGTCCACTCTGAGTTAAATTGAATAGCTGTAGTATGGGATGCTGCAGTATGCACTGCTAAATGATGTTATGATGAAATTTGGTAATCTATTATGTACTTAAATGCTTTGCTCTAACCCATGTAACCTGTGTGTGTGTGTGTGCGTTCGTGCGACGTGTGTACGACTGTGCAATCGAGTGTGTGTGCGTGCGTGTGTGCGTGCGCGCGTGTGTGCACATGTCAAAGAGCAGGTGTGATCTTGATACGGGGGCCTCTATCTTTTCACAGCCTCCTCCTCTCCTCTCCTCTCCTCTCTTTAACTTGTTCTTTCTTCCACTCCACGCTGAAATGCCCCTCTATGTGTTTGACCCCCTTTTTGGGGGGGAGGCCCCCTTGTGCTCCATGCTTCACCAACACCCTAGCCATTAATACACACACAAGCATGCATGCACGCGCAGGCACACACACACACACACACACACACACACACACACACACACACACACACACACACACACACACACACACACACTTCCCCCACTCCCCTCAATCACACTGATAGCAATGGTTCCAATTCACTCCCCACTAAGTAGTGCTGCTGAGAAGCCGAATTGAAAAGGTGGAGTCGAGACCATGGACCTTGAAAGAGTGAAGAGAGAGAGAGAGAGGAAGAGAGAGAGAGAGGAGGGGGAGAAAAATAGGCGGCCGTGTTACTTAAAAGCTACACAACGAACGAAGAGAAAGAGAACGACAACAAAACAGAGAAAAAGAAATGGGGCCCCGCTCCGTCACTTCTGACATGTGAGAAAAGAGACAGGAAGAGAGCAGGCTGGGGTCAAACCGTATTTGCAAATACATTTGTGGCGTTTGTTTCGTTGTACCTGGAGTACCATTTGTGTGTGTGTGTGTGTATGTGGGCGGGGGGGGGGGAGAGATCTGTGTGAGATCCATTCTTGCACAACCCTGCAAGAATGGATCTCTCACAGAGAGCCATGCTAAATTGACTCTTTTCGAAAGCCCCAAAACCTTGTCCCTTATGTTAAGCCCCGTCCATCTGGCAGTCCAAATGAGTGAAATCGAATACTGTTAACAAAAGAAGGCTGAGGTGCAGTGGTGTTATGAGCACTCATTCTCTGCAAAGCGTTTCTTGTCCTCGGTCTCAAAGAGAACAGCAATACACCAGAGAGAGAGAGAGAGAGAGAGAGAGAGAGAGGAAGGACTGTGACATTTCACCTCGTGGTGTCTAATTAGGCTGCGTCGTTGCTTTAACCTGCTGGCTGACTGACTGAGCTGGGGAGCACGGGGTTAATGAGGGTACAACCTCAACCCCCACCATGCCATGTTTCACCTCTCACCCAACTACACTGCAAAATCCTCAGTGTTCATTTAACTCTGTGTCAAAATAAGGGTCCATTTTGACACTCTGAGTTCCACACACACACACACACACACACACACACACACACACACACACACACACACACACACACACACACACACACACACACACACACACACACACACACACACACACACACACACAGTTGCACTCACACAAACATAATGCAGACTTACTCAAACACAAGACCCCCCCCCACACACACACAAATCTTTTATAAAAATGCTCAGCATGATACCCCCCACCACCATACGCACACGTGCGCGCACACACACAAGCACGCACCCGCTTGCGTGCGTGCGTGCGCGCGCGCACACACACACACACACACACACACACACACACACACACACACACACACACACACACACACACACACACACACACACACACACACACACACACACACACACACACACACACACACACACACACACTTGCTCTTAACCCCATTGTTTCCCATCTAACAATAGAAGTTCTCCAGGAGAAGAAAAGAAGCCTTTTGTTAAAACGAAACTCTTTGGTGCCCGAGTGAAAATTGAAGAGGCGGACAAAGCAAGAGGGAGGGGTGTGGAGAGGTGGTAGTACCAGTGGGGGGTGGGAGGGGGGTTTACTTATTTGTTGAGGTGTGGGGGGGGGGGGGGTCATTCTTTTATTTATTTATTTTTTGTACAATGGATGACGTTGTATGGCTTTCCAAATTGCCTTTGATAACGAGCTGATAATGCAGCCAATTAGGTCACTCGTTGACGACGATGCCCCCATCACCCGCTCACTCTCCTCCTTTGCGCTCTCTCTCCCTTTTCCCCCTCTTCTGCTTCTTTTTCTCCTCCATCATGGCTCTTTTTCCTCCTTTAATGGAGTTGGTTAATTAAATCAAATTGTGTGTGAGAGAGAAGGAGATCTGATTAGCGGCATTCTTTGTTCTCTAATGGGAGCTCTCTTGTTCTTCTTCTGTGGCGTTTTGTGTTAGATTATGAAGGCAGGCATCGTTTAGCGTCTGACGGTTCAACTCCCGCTGGTGTCTGACACGATGCAACACTGGAGGGTGGAGGAGGAGCAGGAGGTGTACGCGGGGGAGAGTGAGGTGAAGAAGAATAGGGAGGAGTAGAGGGAGGTAGAGAGGGCCTTGAAGGAGGTGGAGGAAGAGGAGGCAGGTTAATAGATGGAGGAAGAGGAGGAAGTGTAACAGATGGAGGAGGAGGAGGAAGTGGAAGAGGTGTAACAGGAGAGTGCATGCGTGCTGTGAAAAAGTGCTAATAAGATTTCCTATTTGAACCAGTAAGGAAACACACTTGTGTGTACAAGTATGAATCAGTGTAGAATGATTAGTCTGTGTATTTTAAGCCACTTTGACCCTCGCATGGCCACAAGGTATGCTCAACCCCCACAAATACAGTGCACAAGACATTTAACTTTCATCAATTTCATCAAGTCTTCTTGGATAAGAGCATCATCTGAAATATACTGCAAAGTGCAAACATCTATGCTCTATCTATGATCTGCATTCCTTCCCATTTTACATAAAACAGCTGTGTACATCAGAAAGGTCCAAAAACGTAATGCTCCAAAGGTGAACTCTACCTAGTAATGCCCGTACTGTATAAGCATCACTTAACCGTTACGCCAGTTCAATGCAATACCTCAGTCGTTCAGAAGCAGCCCAAATATCACTCAATACACCCCCCCCTATTAAAACATCCCTCTTTATCAGCTTGGTTTTCTAGCAGGCTGCAGCCTCTAAAGCGCATACAGTATATAGTATGATTTGTGTGGCGTTCGAGCGGTAGGGAATAAGCAGTGTAATATCTGATGGTTTTATGCTCAGTAGTATTATTATCCCCTCTTAGTTGGGCTGATACTCCTCTCTCTGTCTCTGGTTTGTTCTATCTTTTATTCTCTCTCTATCTCTCTCTCCCCCTCTCTCTCCAGATTCAAAAAGAATTATGGGGAGCTAAGCTGGAATCTAGCGTCCCAAAGATGACTGTTTATTGTTCTGTCACACAATCTCTCTCACGCGCTCTCTGTCTTTCTTTCTTGCTGTCTCACTTTGATTTTGTTCTTTCACTTTGCTTTTGTACTCTTTCCCCTTGTTTTACTCATTTTTGTTCACTTCCTCGTACTCTCCTGTTTTTCTATTTACTTCTCACTCGCACGCAATACCTACTCTGCTCTTTCATCCCCCATCACTCTCTTACTCTGTCTTTTTCCTCTTTCTTTCGCCCTCACTTTGAAAACCTCTCCTGCCTTTTCGCCTCACTTTCACTTACCCCCCCCCCCTCTCTCTCTCTCTCCCTCTCTATCCTGTATAATCTTCTGTTGCTCTGTTTGTTATCAATTAGGAAGCCTCGCTCCTGTCTAATTGAGTGGGGGGCCCCTGTCCCCGCTTCACACAGACTGAATTCGCCAGCTCGGTCCTGGGAGCCGATTTAGGCTCCTTTTGAGGTCATTTTGTTGTCTGCCATTTTCACATTCCCCCCCCCCCCTGGCTCGGCCGGCCACAGAGGGCAGCCACCAAGCTATAATTACCCAATCTGTTCCAATTCACCCTCTTTCATTTCAGGACATCGCCCCCACCCCTCGCCCCCACCCCGCACTTCTCTCTTTCTCACTCTCCCTCTCGCTCCTTCTTTCTCTCAAACTCTTTCTCAGTCTCTCTCTGCCGACTCCCCATTCCCCTTTTCCTACTTCTTCCCCTATCACCCCCCACACACACACACACACACACACACACACACACACACACACACACACACACACACATACAAACACCCCTCTTTTTATTCTCCAGGGGTACAAAAGTGGGGGTTACAATACAGGGAATTAGGGCCGGGTGCATTCTCGGCCGGGGGCCCCCAGCTTTAGCCAGCTGGGGGTTAGCTGTTAGCCACGGCTAGCCTCCTGAGTCACGACGAATGGGCTCCTGTGATGTCGCTGAGGCGGAAGGCTTTTCTTAACACGATGCGCCCTTTGATGGGTCCTTCCAGGCCCTGCGCTCGGCCCCAGGAAACCCTGTGACACATTTTAGACTAGAAATACCCAGGTTAGACTGGAGTTGGTGTTGTGGTTGATAATATAGTAGTTGTAGTAGTTTTTACTAAATTCAATGACTGGAGATTTGATGAAGGCTTTGATATTTGTTTTAGAATTAATTAGGCATCATTGACATTGTGATAGTGAATGATCCTTTTTAGCTACCATGACAACCTGTTACTGCTGCTAGTTTTCAAGCCTGATTTATGTTTTATATGACGTGTGGCGTGGCGCAAGTGGCCGATCTAAAAGCTCACATTGCATTGCATTACGACACACTTTGAGCTTGTAAATCGTCTTGTTGATAGGCTATTTTTGGAAAGGATTATAATTTATTTGATTTCTTCTACTTGTTGAACATTTTCACTTTTAATGACATGCCCAAAATAGGGACGCCAGGTTGAAAGTGATTAACTCTTCTGCAGCCTGGATTTCACCCAAATGTTGTCATGTAAAATTTTGTAAAATCTCCACATCATGGCAACCACGGAAGGGAAATTCTTTGGACCTACTGAGACATCCTCTCTGCTTGTATACCGTGTCTTTAAAGCCAGACAATAAATCCACAATCAAATGGATGAATATGAAATGAATCAACCTAATAAAAAATATATCTTTTAAAAAACCCACAAAAGACCCACTGAGACCCTAATACAGGGCCTGCTGTCTGATGCCTCATGTTTACGCATGAATACAAGTGCAGGCTCAAGCTCCGAGACCATCCAACCCTCAGACATCATTTAGCAACATTATCATCCTTTGTGGCAGTGTGGGAGCCTCAAACAGAGAGATACAGAGAGAGCACGCCGCTTCCAATACCGTTGGAGGCTGATACAGTAATATGTGCTCGGCTGGCCACGTTTTTCCATAAAGAGACGAATATCACGCAGCTTGAAAGGGTGAACCATCCCCCCTTTGCCTCCTCGCTCCCACTTTTAAAAAGGTAGAACAGATAACATCCTCGTCTTGAAAAAAAAAAGAACCCCCACCCCCCAAAAAAGTGAGGCTGGAGGTATAGGGACGGAGCTGAATGGGTGGTGGGGGGAGGTGGGGGCGGTTGTAAGCAGGGCTGATTTCAAAGTTCCCGTTTTTTTTTGAGGAAGCGGCATTTCATCTGACCGGTGAGGCTTCCGTCTGATGTCAAGGCTTCAAACGCCTCATTTTTTATCTGTTTCTCTCGCTCTCATTTTTCTCTTCCTGTTGAACCGAAAGAGAAAAAAATAATACTGAAAAAAACACCTCCATTGTCATCGGAGCCTAGATTCATTTTAGATTAGCGCTCACGTTTGCCTTTCTTTTTCCTGCATTTACCTTCAAAGGATCTCCATTATGTGGCCAGTGATAAGGGAGAGGTGGTGCTCGCTGACGTCGCCAGGAGGAGAGCTAATGAAATGGAGAATGAGACCGTCACAGGTACGGGTAGAAAAACATTAATTGACGTGATTGTTATATGATATATCTTAGACTTAAGAAAGTTTATTAAACATAGTGGATATTATAGTACTGGTCACATTATGTGACACGGAGATATGAGTCATAACAGTGTAGTTGTTTTTGTTTGGTTTTGTTTTGTTGGACCAACTGCACCATACTGTAAATAAACCTTGTTAAGCATATCTGTCCTCTAATGGAGAAAACATTTAGTAGATGATACATTAGACAAAACAAGAAAAGACAATACAAACATTGTACAAAAATCTATTTGTACACTCTGACTTACAGTACATACCTATAAGGGTCCATTTTGTTCCCAACTGTTAGTCATTTAGCTGGGGACTCCCTGGGACCCCTTCAAGAACTCCTGGGGGTCCCCGGACCCCACGTTCAGAACCAGTGCTTTAAGCCTTAAAGCATGTGAACTTAAGTCCCTTAAAGTTCACTTGAGTGTTAATTTAATACTGGGTGTAACAGTGGACCCGTAACGGAGATTTGCAATTAACCTGATTGTAACTTATATGAAGGTTTTTTCTTACATTAAAGGTGATATTGATAACATTTTTATGTAGACAAATAATCAAAATAAAACAAAACAAACGACAAAAAAGTGCAGAATAAACTTTTCTCCTAAAAATATATTAGGATTGTGAAATTATCATATCATTGAATCATTCTGGCTGGTCCAAAAATATTGTTTTGTTTACATCTGTAAGCTGACGGCTGCCATTGTCCGTTTTTGTGGGTGAAAGTACATGTTCCCAGGGGCGCTCGCTGGCCTAGCGGTCCAGGCGCATACCACATATGCTGGTAATCCAGCTTGACAGCGTGTCGCGAATTCGACTCCCGATCCCGACGACCTTTGCTGTGTGTCACCCCCCCATCTCTCTCCCCGTTTCCTGTCAGCCTACTTTCCTATCAATAAAGGCAGAAAAAGCCAAAAAGAAAAAGTACTTGTTCCGTTTGGAGGCAGGCGGTGCATTACAGTGGTGCAAACTGCATGAGCGCTGCCTTGTAGAGGTGACTCAGGGATATAAGGAACCTTATGCCAAAGAGGTGTGATGTGGACTGTAGTGCGACATCTAGTGGCTAAATGTTGTCTATAGTCCCTTTAAAGGCTGTACTGTAGATACAGTACATGTGTTTAGCCAGATGATAATGCAGCCATGTTGGTCCAGTCCTTGTCAA
>NC_139950.1:24121510-24161510 GCF_963454915.1 Gymnoscopelus microlampas
GAGGATGTGACTGTTGATGGACACATGTCAAAAGTCGGGGGATGGGCCATGCAACCTCTCAATCACAGAAGGTCATTGAATATAAAACTCCTCACCTGAACTAGGCAGGAAGCTGAGGTTGAAGGGGCATTTTATTCCGGCACTAATTACAGTATAATGAGAGAGGTTCTGTTCCTCTCTATAGTATAAATGGGTTATATTAGGGTAGCATTTCTTTTTTTACTTTAAGCCGCATACTGTATATGGCATTACAGTCCCTATTTTACCTCTGTGGTCCGAATGCAGTGGTATCACTTTAATGACACTTCTAAACCTTACAGTGACTCACTTTTCTTTTGTGATGTTTTGATTTAAAGAAAGAAAGAAAACCCTGTGCTGCTGTTAGATAAGCCAGGTATCTTCTGATTGGTTCACAGGGGTGTTGACCGATCCAATCGGAGAAGGATGCAGGAGGAGAATGTTCGGGCGTCTTTTGGTGCCAATACCGTCTGGCCATGGAGACAAACAGGTGTGTGTGTGTGTGTGTGTGTGTGTGTGTGTGTGTGTGTGTGTGTGTGTGTGTGTGTGTGTGTGTGTGTGTGTGTGTGCACGTTTGTGTGGCCATCTGTTCTGCATGAGAGAGACCTTCATCGATACAGGGCAGCCGTGGTCAGTCTTTTTAAATTATAAAATCGCTCGTTATTTTTTGTTTTTACACTCTCCAAATTAGCTGCCACATTGCTACAAATTCACTTTTTATCAGTAGCCTACCTGCTGCAGGAGAGACAGCCCATTACAACAAATCACCACTTGTAATCCTCAACACGCCTGTTTCAGGGCCACAGTTATGAGCCCTTAACAACAATTCTCTGGCAAAATGTAGTCTTGTTTTGTACTCAAAACGTAGCCCGAGTGCTCTCCGCTCCAGATGTCTGTGATTACAAGCTAGTTATTTACAAAAAATAACTATTAGGGAAACATGACATCTTCTGCCCTTTTTTTGCCTCCCTCTTTCCTTCCACATATCCAAACCCCTCCTTGCTCTCCACTATTTTAATAATTCAATTTTTCAGGCGATTAGCAATTGTCTCGGCACCGAATCGCTCTGTCGTTCGGTAATCCGCACTGTAGGCTATTGGAAAAGGAATTTGCATCGGCATTTTAAATATCAGTGTTAAGGTGGCAGGGTTTTAATGTCAATCATAACCATATTAACAACAGGCTCAGAGCGAGGGAGATCGCCGTCAGTGACAACGGTTTGAATTCAGAATGTGACGATGACAACGTGTTTCACCTACTGAGCGAGCATGGAACCTATTCAGGCATTTTGGTGGTGTGTGTATGTGTGCGGCTGTGTGTATGTGTGCGGGTGTGCACGTGTCTGCATTTGTGCCTGTTTTTTTCGCTTAGGTGCCTCTGTGTGTGAGTGTGCATTTGGTTTGGTGCATTCTTGTGCTCGCAACAAGTCGCGATGTGACACATTGTGAGAATTTTATAACAAATGGCCAAAATCATGAACGCAGCATAAGATCGACCCCAAATATGAATCCTACATTGACGTGCCTCTAAACAACGCAGACCCAAAAGCGATTTCACCATAAATGCTACAAATGTTTGTTGACAGTGATTTTTTAAATCAAATTAGGTACAAATGATCT
The DNA here is from genome assembly GCF_963454915.1 of Gymnoscopelus microlampas. Taxonomy (NCBI): domain Eukaryota; kingdom Metazoa; phylum Chordata; class Actinopteri; order Myctophiformes; family Myctophidae; genus Gymnoscopelus; species Gymnoscopelus microlampas. Next base: position 24,123,148 of record NC_139950.1, read on the forward strand.
TGTGTGTCATGTAACATTGAGTATCAAACAGGGTTTTGATATTCCGCACTGTTTGCCCGAGGGCTTATTTCTTACAAAAATGACATATATCATGAACACAACACCCACTTTACACATTGGGATCACATGTTGAGAGGCCAGTATCCATAGAGCACACCACCAAAAGCAATGTCACCTCTGGCCATAGGGGTCATATGCCGTACAAATGCTATGCCCCCCCCCCCCACCCCAGCTTCCTTACATCTTGACGGCTGCAAACCACAACTTACACAGCCCTGGCTAGGCAACCCAGACTGGTGGAGATATGTGCTCCAAGGAGCACCCTTGTTATCATCCATTTGTAGCTCCAACAGTGTACAAATGTAATCAAATGGACTGTAAGGGTCCATTTGGTTACATTTGTAAACTCTCCGAGTTAAATGAACACTGACAATTTTCCTGTGTGAGTATGTATAAACTGATTAGAGGTATTGACTGTACAATCTCTCATGGCCCCTTTTGCCTTTTCTTTTTACTTTTTTTTTGTAATTTTCACCTTAAGTACCGTAGCTGCTGCAATGATTGAACAATTGATCAATACAGTGCAATCTCTAAGTATGTTTACTCTTTAACACCAAGTGAAGACAAGACAGATCGTTATAGATCACTGACCTCTTTGTCAGTGTACAAACTGCTACAAATGGCTTATGTCACCGCATCAAGCTTCATGAGGTTGCAGAACTGCTGCAACATTAAGTATGATTTATACAGATCTACAAGGTCATAATGTGTCGCACTGCAACACGTTGTGTGCTTATAGGCCAATTCTGGTACTGTACACGACACCAGTGCACAACTAAGTAAAAAATAATCAAGCCTTAGAGTGGCACTATGTGAATAACAAAAAGAAAAAAGAATGGATCAAGTCTGTGGAAGAGATTAGCCACAGCATTAAAAAAGCATGGTAATATTGAATTGTCATTGCCTCCTTCCAATAATAGGACCAGGGTTCACACATGCCATCATTCTGTCTATAAAGTCTAACAAGGTCCCTGTGTCTACAGTGTCAACCTTAAGCTAGAAAATGAACAGTAATATTGATAACCTATTAAACCTATTAGCCTATTAAATTAGCACTTCGGATTTTACTGTGTTAACATCTGCTGTGCTTGCATCAGAGAGAGAGGTCGTTGGAGACCGGTAAAACTTAAGTGGATGGTTATAGAGACCTGAAATGCCATGTGGGGCATTTAAGTAGGACACATCACCTGAGGGAGCTTTAATTCCATATCCATTTGACATCTGTTTTAACAGTGAAAGGATTGGTGGAAAAATGCTGAGCTTACTGTACATTAACAGCATGCTCAGAAGCAGGAGGCAATCTCTCTTCAATCTCAATAAAATATATTGAGATTAGAAAGCGGGAATATGAACAAGAAACAATCATCAAAGTTTGTGATGAAGTGTCACTTAAATGCATGGAAAGGTTTTCGCTGAAATGGGCAGCAGTTTAGACAAATATACCAAAAGTAACAGGTGAAATCTTAAGGCCACCGTTAAATACATCTATGTTGATGCTACCTCCTTTAGTCACATGGCTGTAGCTTTAGGCCGAGAGAAGATCTCATCAGGTGGCGTCCAACTTTCACTGGGCGTTTTGACACTGAACCACAACATCCCCTAGTTGGCGGGTTGGCAGTAATGGCCGGTCACTGACCATCTTCTCCTGGCCCCCAGCTCAACTCCTCCCTCCTATTCTAGAGCCAACAAGATGATCTTTCACACAGACTGTGCCGGGAAACCCCTGCAGCCAACCTCAACTGGAAATAGCCAGGCCTGCCATCCTTTATCCCTGCATTGTTGGACCAGGTGAGGTCCTGGTACTTGCTAGATTTCCTCTCTGAAGCCCCTTCATATTCGTCTTCCAATGGGACCGTCAGATCGATCAGGATGATCCTCTTTGCCTCCTCAGTTCATATGACCAATTCGGGCCTCAGCGATGTTTGCACAACCTGGGGGAAGAGTATTCTCCTTTGCAGGTCCACCCTCATCTCCCATGCTATGTTGTCATAGCATACAATGATTTATACAGGTAATATCATTTAGACCTGAGGTCTCATTCTCAAGAGAGACCAGGGTCCAGACAGTAGCATTTAGATTTAATTAAAATTTCAAGTCAAACAGGCAATATGCTCCCTAACATTTGTTACAAACAGAATTCAGTTACACAACTACAGGGCTCAGCTTATAATTGGCTCCGCCAAGCTGGATAGCCAAAGGCCCGGCGACTATGTTTTCACTCCTGTCCGTCCGTTCGTCCGCCTGTGCGCGTGTGTCCGTCTGTGTGTCTATGAACAGCTAATCTCCGGCACCATTGGACCGATTTTTTACATGCAAATTCCCAGGAGGCCAAGGAAGAACCATGATATCGGTTTTCATGTTGATTTTTGATTGAAAATAAAGCTTTAGACGTCTTGTCCCTCCGTTGTGGATCCAATGAAACGGTCAGTTGAAAGGAAGGTCTTCTGGAAACGCACAAGTGCATGTCAGTCTGCTTCTAAATCCTAAGAGGTTAAGTACGTACTGTAGTTGTCACTAGTGTCTTCCGTGTCTCTGTGGTACAGGGGATAGGACGCTACACCGCCAACAGAAGGTTAGTGGTTCAAAGCCACCAATCTAAACCTTTTTCATTCTACATTTAAATCCCAGAAAGTTTGTTTGTTGCTCAAGACTACTACTACTATCTAAATTCTAACGTTTAAGTATTTATTTCCCATTCATGTTGTGTCTGCATCTAAATACTATGAGCTTAAGCCATTTGTTGTCCCCAGTATCTTCCATGTCTTTGTATCACAGAGTAAATGACAACGCTTTGTAAACAGATGGTCTGGGGTTCAAGACCAGTAAGGAACATTTTCTGTCTTTCACTATAGAATGCTTGTTTGGCATTTGTTGTGATTTTAAAATCACAACCATTTCACTTTCAAAACGCCACGTGAATTAGACCAAAAAAAATCGAAGCTTGTTCCTATCGTGGTCCTCTTGTGAGAAATAAAACAATACGCACATACTGTACAAACAACCGTAAAACAAAGAAAGGAAATCCTTATTTACAGTTTGGAGCAATACATACCGTCATACCGTGGGACAAGAGGTACACTAAATGAGTAGAATCCAAAGCAAAAGGGGAGCAGGCTATCCAGGGTAAGAATTTACTGTAACTATGACCAGCTAGTGTTAAGATGAAGCCATGACTCAAGATCATGTTTAAACCTCTCCACCTAAATTCTAAAAGGTTAAGCATTTTATTCCCAGTCACGTTTGCTGTGCTTAATGTCCTAGGTTCAAAACTCACAAGAGACTCAATAAAACTAAAACAGCCATCAAATCAAACTAAAAACTAAAATGCTGCTTCAAAAACAGTCATCAAATCAAGTATATAGTATGACTTTATATACAATTCCCATGTCAATGTAGGAAATGAAATAAACAATCTCCTTTCTGCATCTTCTCCTTCAACTATGTAGTTTCTCACTGTTTGATTAGCTAAATTAAGTGTGATAAAGTACCACTGTACACTCATGGCATGCAGGTGGGTTAGCACACTGTGCAGTTTTCTCCTGGTTTTAAGTTACTGTTTACCTTACAGCAGGTTACAAAATGTAGCCTACAGGTCTACAGTATTAGGCAGGCAGGTGTAGATAGCCTAACTTAGCTAAGTCTACCCACTTACAGCAGAAATACAATTAAATTTAAATAATCATCATATAATCACCGAATCATTACTAAGGTGTTATATTTACTTTCTTAAAATGCCACAAACAGGAGCAACAAACAAAGGATCAGAGATTTCTGAGCCTGTATGTCCTCAATCAACCTAATTACTTCCTGGAGTTAACATGTGACCACCACACAGACTAGAGGCCTGACTTGCAATGGCGTCTTTTCTACTGACTGTTTCATTGATCCACAACGTTGCTTGGACGTTGAAAAAATATCTCTAAAAGCTTACATTTTCAATCAAATATCAACCATAACTGAATGTGTTTTGCAACTTGTTCTGGCATGCTCTTAAGTGAAAGATTAGAGCCAGTGCAAACTTTAGACGAAACATCAGGCCAAAGTTTGAACCGTCAACCTCTACCTTTAAAGGCATGTATCTTACCTGTACCACTCTTTTTTCTATGTTGTCTATTGACTTGCATTCTACAGTGAAAGATTACAGCCAATATCAGAGAAACGTCCATTTACTTTTTTAAAGATAATTTCTTGGCACTTCCTGCTTTATTTGACAGTGACGGTGAGAAAAAGAAATCTGGAGAGAAAAAATTTATACATTTGAAATATTTATGTATGTTTACTCCACTTGTTCAGGTGTCAAGGCTTGTTTCCATGTATGTCTGACAGTTTTCCATGTTTCACTGTCTTACAGAAACCATCCTGGGTGGCAGAGATGATGGAAATGTAAGTAATTACCCTTTTCATTGGAGTAGACAATATCAATTAAGCATCACGAACTCCACCCAAGTAGAAATGTTGGAAATATTTTAGTATATACTGTCGGGCAGAAACCTCTTCTCGCCATATTTTTACTTTTTATGTTTTAAATGAATTCTACTTTTTCATACTACAGTGTCCCACAAAGATAACCATAGTTACTTGATACAACAGTATACCTTAAAACGATATAGCGCTATATCCTTGTCCACGCACTGTCAACTCAGTCCGAGCTGTCTTAAGTTAGTCTTTAGCCGCGTTTAGAGTACTGACATTTGCCAACGCATACACCAAAACTAACACCAGGCCAAGGGGACGCACACGGATACACATCGATGCAGGCGCACTTTAGAAAAGTCTTGGCAAACTTTCATAATAATGATTCATAATGTAATAACCTAAATATAATAAAAGCTCACAATATAATAAGCTCATAATGTAATAAAATCATGAGTGCATACCGGTAATGTAATAACATTTTTTTTGCATTATGTAATAATGTGTTACATTTAGAACCTTATGTAGCCGCTCATAATGTAATAACAGCTCATAGTGTTGGGAAAAGTGTTCAGTATCATGTATCAGTATCAGTATCATGGTCAGTGTCATGTCAGCATCATGTCAGTATACTGACATGATACTGACCATGATGCTGCATGATGATACTGACCATGATGCTGACCATGATGCTGACATGATGCTGACATGATGCTGACCATGATACTGACCATGGGACTGACCATGGTACTTTCATGATACTGACATGATACCAAACAAGAGACTGACATGATACTGACTAGGATACCGACTATGATACTGACATGATATTGACCATGATACTGACATGATACTGACATGATAATGACCATGATACTGACATGATGATACTGACCATTATATTGACTTGACACTAACCGTGTGACCATGATACTGACATGATACTGACCATGATACTGACATGATACCGACCATGATAATCACATGATAATGACCATTACACTGGCATAATAATGACATGATAATGACCATTATACTGGCATGATACTAACAGTGATACTGACATACTGATTATTACGAATATAACACTTTTCTCATCAGCCGATATTACATTATGAACAGTTATTACAATGTAACACAATTACCGCATTATGCAAAAATCCTTTATTATGTTAATGCAATCATGATTTTATTACATTTTGAGCTTATTGGTACATTATGAGCTGTTATTTAAGTTATATGAACGGTTATTACATTATGAGCTGTTATTGTCTCCGCCAGGCCGAAAGGCATGGCGAGAGAGTATGTTTTACCCTCCGTCCGTCCGTCCGTCCGTGTGTGTGTGTGTGTGTGTGTGTGTCCGTGTGTCCTGTCTGTGTGTTACCAGCTAATCTCCGGCACCGTTGGCCCGGTCGCTGCGAAACTGTGCACACACACTCCCTGGATGCCACTTCAGAACCTCTGCCCCACATTTTTCACATGAGCCTGTTATAGCGCCACCAGGAGGCCGATTTGTGCAAAACCCATTTTTTCCCATTACACCTACAGCTTTTAACCAAAAGTCATGCAAATCGGTACACAGTATCTCTATAGTCATGTGATCAACCCGGATCTGTCCGATTTCCCATAATGCATCCTCATTGGCTAAGGTTGGCTTCCAAAGTTTGCAGGATTGGTCCGTTTTGAACAAACTGCCTCCAATCATGAACGCAGCTTGCCATTTCCATAAAATTGCACACGCACATTCCCACTAGGCCGAGGAAGAAATGCCACTTGAACATTTTCAAATCAGCCTCATGGTGGCGCTATAACTGGCCGATTTGCATTTTTAGCTATAACTGCACCGATCTGCGTGAAACTTTGCACGCACACTCCCTAGAGGCCAAGGAAAAACATTGGACTGCATTTTTCACATCTGCTTTTTACAGCGCCACCAGGAGGCCGACTTATGTAAAATACATTTTTGGAGATTATTCCTTCAGATTCTGTCCAAAAAACACGCAAATTGGTACACTGCATCTCCATAGTCATGTGATTCTGATGGATCTGTCCGATATTTCATATTCCATCCTATTTGGCTTACAAGGGCTTCCAAAGTTTGCAGGATTGGTCAGTTTTAAACAAAATGCCTCAAAACATGAATGCAGTGTGCAATTTCCGTGAAAGTTTGCATGCAAATTCCCACTAGGCCGAGGAAGAAATGCCCCCCTTTTCACATTCACATTGGCCTTTATAGCGCCACCAGCAGGTCTAATTTAGCAAAACACATTTTTGGAACAAAATGCCTCAAATCATGAATGCAGTGTCCCATTGAAAGGCCTAAGAAGAAATGCCACCCTTTTCACATTGGCCTATTATAGCGCCACCAGGAGGCCACAATAACCTACCTGACCTGGCGGAGACCTGTGCTCCGAGGAGCACTTTTTCTAGTTATATTATGAGTTGCTGTACTTTTACGCTCTTGGTTAACAAAGCACTGTGAGTGTCAATGACATTACTGTCTCTCATGAAGGACTCGTAAAGTGACTGTGGGGCAGCAAAAACCTGACACATTTCAAATCGCAACCTTTGATTGACTGGTGATACAAACATCATTGACACAAGGAATTAACAATTACAGAGTACACAGAGTGACAATGAATGACAATGAGGAATTACATGCGGGATCTACTGACACTGTTAGGGTTGCACACACATATTGCAATGTATTGGGCCTAATACAAAGCCTAATAATAAGACTATAACTGTACTGTCATGTTTGGCCTAGTGATGACAACATGCCTAAATACTTTTCATTGTGTTCACTGTCCAAAGATTTGTCTCCATATAGCCTGTCACTTTGGTTGCACTACAATGATGCAGTCCTTTATTATATCCCTTTCCCTCATTGCCTCATGCCTATTCATACATGCACATTCCAAAACGTCACCATATGCCCCAGACAGATAGGAAGATAGAGAGAGGTATAGGGCATGCCTTCTGGCGGAGATTTTGCTTCTACCGAGTGCCCCCTTCTAGTAGTAGCAGTAGCAGTAGTGGAGCATGCTTACACAGCAAACAGTATTTGGATAACAGAAGTTAAATAATGTAAGTATAGTTACAGTAGTATAGAGTCTATAGACAGAGACTGCAAGACTATAAGATGTGACATTTCGGCTTGTTCTTTCACAGGAGAAGGAAGACCCTGGGACACTCAAAGTGGTTCATTTTGGACTGGTTTAAAATGAATCTTTAGTTCTACTACTGTCTGGCCAAATTATTTTTGTACACATGTTTTATAGAGAACTTCATTTTTCTAAAGTATGGAACAGATTATTAGTGTTACAGTTCAATCACACTAGCAATATCCTTTATTTAGTTTTCTATTTACATGATTGATAAGCAAGTTGAGTAAAATTCACATTTATATACCAAATACTATATGTTCTAATATGATTGTTAATGTGTATAATAGTGTCATGTTGTATATGTTACCTTGGTAAAGTATTGTTTTAATGGAACATGATTAAAACACCTTTTTTGCCTTCACAAAAGATTGACAATGGTTTAAATTTGTCCATTAATTGGGCTCATTCTGTCTGTGTGTAAAGGTATGTATACATATTTGTGTATACCGTACATGCACATGTATTTATGTGTAGTGTGTATACGTATTATTATATATGTGTTTGAAACTGACTTTGTAATTGTGTGTGCACTTGCGTGTGTGTGTGTGTGTGTGTGTGTGTGTGTGTGTGTGTGTGTGTGTGTGTGTGTGTGTGTGTGTGTGTTGGCCGAGATTATGGGCTGCAGTTTTATTCATGAACGGGAGCCAACAAGCGACTTTAAAGCATGGCGCGGAGCCCCCTTTTCCTGAACAGCAGCCATGGCCGTGTCAGAGCTGTCGACGCGCCGCGTTCACCAGCTAATCTGACAGCGCCGCGCGAGCCCTAATCCCCCACTGTATCGTAATCTATTTACTTTGCATTCTAAGAGGATTTCCACCAAAAAATATACAAGAAGCGATGTTGGAAATGGACGAAGATCAGCGAGGATGCCTTTCTTTCTGTGTGCTCTCACCCCCCACCCCACCACACCCCACCCTGTTTGTTTTGTTAGCTTTTGGGGGGGAGGGAAAAAAATCATTGTATGTTTTTTTATGGAGAAGGGGGGGGGGGGGTGTCAACCCCCCTTGCGAGAGGGACAGGATGGAAGGAATTACATTTCTGACTTGCTACTAATACTTCTCTTATGCAAACATCAGAATGTTACATTTCCTCTCTGATGATACAGTCACGCAGCAAGGGCTGCTGGGGTGATAAGTGGCATCTGTCGTTGCTTTTTTAGTGCAGTCTCTTGACATGTTTGTAATTCACAAACCAAGGCCGCATTATCTCCTAATTGTTTGACTTGACAGCTTGAATAAAAAGCTGCAAAATCGCTTAACAGCCGAGCAGGACTTCCAACACATCTCGCTTGATGGCCCTACACAGTAGGCTTTTTGACAAGGCAAACGCTTAAACCTCTTTATTCATTGTGTAGCGAACAAAGTGCTGCAAAAAGATGAAGACCATAGACGCCTCAGTTCACCTTAAGCAATTCAGTCTGCTTTTTACATAAATAGTTATGCTTCATTTTACAATGTGGCCTGCAGCTTTTTAGCATAAAATGCTGTGTTACGCTCCAATCCATCTGAGATGACTCAGAGATATAGGGCTTATTAGTGAACATTAACATACAGGGGAGCATGTTGCGGCTTCGAAACGACCTTGTTAACACTTGAAAATTAGTTGAGCCTCCAGCAACTTGCTATTATCCAGGTTACCTGCCTTTCCTCTGTGGAATGACTGGGCCTGGGGGTGCAGATGCCCAAACTCATAATATCTAACGATGCCTTTAATTGCACTAATTCTGTCCAGCATGCATATTTCAGAGGTTTGATTGGTTTGTTCCACCCTACAACCCTCAACGCATTTAAACTAATATGACCACAGGACCATTATACTCTTCATACAGAAATAAGTTTATTCTCAATTTGCGGAAACAAGATGGGGATAATTTGTGTTGTAATTTGCATATCCTGTCTAGAGCGGATACAGAAACTGTCTGTGTGCGACTGTGCGTGCATGTATGGGTGTGCGCAAATTACTGGACACAGTAGACCGGATCTGTGCACTGAACAGTAAATAAAAAACAGGCTTTCCACAGCTCCTGCAGAAAGCCTGGTGACACAAGGTTGGGTATGATAACCCTGTGGATCTCTGACGTCATGTTGATGATGCCATGTTGATGAGGTCAGGTGCACAAATGTGAGGAGGGATGGTGGATCTGAGTTATGAATTCACAACATTTGAAAGAGGTTCAGGCCGCTATGCGACCCTCACATCTAGAGTTCAGGCCGCTATGTGGCACTCACATCTAGAGTTGAGGTCGCTATGCGACTCATATTGGTTGGACATATTATGTCTGAGTCATAGTGTTGGGGGAGATCTCTGTATCTGTCTGTCTACCTGTGTCCCTTTTATTCCCATATGTGGAGATATCTATCTGTCAGTGCTTGTCCCTTTTATGCCCATATATGGAGATCTCTAATGTCATCAGTGTATGCCCATATATTGGAATACCCATATATGGGCATATTGGTTGGATCTGCGGTTCTGGACAACTGAATATCCGAACTACTCGGCGGTGGGCACTGCACTCCCTCGAGTCCTTACCGCTGCGCTCGCCGAGTTTGAAGTCGGTCGGTCCCATACTATATGCAAATGATCATATATGGGCATAGCATTCGGATCTGTGGCTCTGGACCGTCGGTTCTCTGTATATGTCAGTCCTTGTCCCTTTATGCCCATATATGGAGATCGCTGATTTGTTTGCGGCTGATGCCATGATGACACATCGAGGTTAGACAACACACTCCATATTTGGGCGTAGCTGCATTAGGAACTCCTTATATGGTTTTGGCTGAGTCAGAGGTCCGCCCACCCACCCGCCGGTCCTTCAATTTTAATATAGGATATTCACAAGTGAACAATTTAACAAAAAGTGAAATATATTCACACAAAAACAATTTCACAAATGGGACACATATTCTTGAATTCACTTCTTTGGCTTAACTCATTCCCTGCCAATAACGCATATATGCGTTCTATTGAGTCAATCACTTGCCTGCCAATAACGCATAAATGCGTTATTAAATTTTACCCAAAGACCAAGGAGATATGATTTTTCGAAGATCTAGACTCCTATCCACTTCCTTGTTAACTTACAACTTAATAATCACACCCTGTGTGAAGGAAGCGGTGCCTTTGGGGCGGGGCTTAACTCATTTCAGTTCGTCCCTATTGGTGGTCTGAGTCCACTTACCAAATGTGTACTTGGTAGCATGCTGCAAACTGGAATGATGGCTGTTTAAAGGCCAGCCAATGGGCAGACAGAGGGGGCGGGGCTTAAGTAATTACAGTTCGTCCCTATTGGTGGTTTTAGTCCATGTACAAAATTTGTACTCCGTAGCATGCTGCGAACTTGAGTTATGGCTGGTTAAAGGCCAGCCAATGGGAAGACAGAGGGGGCGGGGCTTCAGCAATTTGTGCGCGTCCCGTATTGGTGGTCTAAGTCCACATACCAAATTTGGACTTGGTGGCATGCTGCAAACTGGAGTTATAGCTGTTTAAAATCCCGTGCTCATCCCGTGCTCATACGGGCGGACGGACATAACATACGCTGGGGGTCCCTGGATCCCTCTTTGATAACCAGTGGCACGTGTGGCCAATGAGAGGAGAGATGGCATAGGCAATCTCCAAGTCCGTGTGTGTGTGTGTGTGTGTGTGTGTGTGTGTGTGCGTGTGTTTGTATGTGTTGCTTCTTTGCCGTGCTCATCCCGGGCTCATACGGACGGACACACAGACACACAGACAGACACACAGACACGGAGTCAAAGCCAAGTGTAGAGCGGTTGGCACCGCTAAAAATTCTGTATCTCGGCTCCTGAGTACTTTTTTAATTTCAATGAAAAATCTCTGGCAGACAACAGCAAAAAATCTGAAATAATTCAAGCAGGTTAAGTGTTAATGGCAGCGTACACAGTAACTTGGTGCTGATCAGTGTAGTGGTTTGTGAGATTAGCTGCGGTTGAGCAGACACAATCACACACAGACACACAAACATTTGCGGGACATACGGACAAACACTATTAGCCCCACAGGTACCACATCGTAAAAAGAAAAGACACATTCATTTTAGTAGTCTTTTTGGCTAGCTATGTTGTCATTAATTACAGTGTGTAAATACAGTGTTTGTCAAAAACTGTATTTATTAACTGTAAAATAAATAAATTGATACATTTCTGGTGCCTATGTAATTTTGCCACGAGTGTCTGGGGCAAACACTCCTTTTTATGTTTAGGTGAAAAACTTTTTTGTGGGAAAGTATGACAAGTTCTACTACTACAAAAGGTAACTATATTGCACTCAGCACATCCTCAAATTTTCACATTTTCAATACTCATGATGTACATAACACTGCAAATCCTGAGTTTTAATTCAACTCACTCAATATATTACAGTGTATTTAGTAGGGATGCTCACCTCCAGAGCGTGTGTCTGTGCTGGCCTGGGGTCGAGTACTGAGAGAGGCATCTCTCCTTCACACGGTCTCCCTCTCAGCTTTCCTACTGCCTGTCTCAGAACATAAAAACACAAAACAAAGAGCGAAAAATGTTAAAACCGTTTAGGAGGAGAGCCATTGAGACCAGATTTAGACTTGGAACCACGGATGCCTGAGGGCCCACAAGTCTCATTTAAGCCGCTACGATGGCTGAAAGGCCTGAGTGGAACAAGAGAGGGACAAGTTGGGACTTGGGAAGAGGGTCAACCGCATCCTTTCCAGATGAGATAATAGGAGCTTTTTCCCCCCAAATACTTTTCCACCCCATCATGCCTTCCCATGACGTAACTAATCAATGTTATGTGGAGGGGAGAGTTGGCAGGACCAAAAAGCAGGAAACCCTGGAATGTCTGAATGAAACTCAGTGAAACTGAATGAGAGTTGTAGTACTGGTATGTCTAAAACATGACATCCTGTCAAATCACTACTCGAAGGAAAAGAGGATCCCCTTACATTGTTTTCACCAGTCCAACCTGTACAGTCTACGATAAGTAGAGGATGAATATAGAGGAAGAAGCATCACCCTTCAATGAACAAACATCTCATTCTGGTCATCACAGACTAATTTGAGGGCTTGGAGCGCAAAGGGCATGACATGAAGTTACATTTTCTGAAGTTTACGGTTGAGCAAAAACTAACTTTTCAATGATTGCAATTATTTAATCAAAAACAACATATTTAAGCAATCTATACTTGTATACAAATGTGGTCATACTGAAATGATACTGACATGACACTGACCTGGATACTGACCAGATACTGACATGTAACTGAACATGATACTGACTATGATACTGACCATGATACTGACATGATACTGACCATGATACTGACCATGATACTGACAATGATACTGACCATGCCTTTATTTTAAAAAGGGACAATTATTATTATCATATTCTTTTACCATCGGATAGAGCTCATAGAGACCTTTAAAATTATATATAAAAATCTGTTTTTCCAAATGGTCACATATGCCCTTTGTGCTCAAAGCCCTGCAACAGTATGAGAAATGTTTGACTCCCGAAGTTGTGAATACCACAACAGTGGGTTGTTTCTGTATATGAACTCTTCACATGAACTCTACACACCACAACAACAAAATTGCTTCACTCCAATAGCTAATACTAAACACTATGAGAAGAAGTTATCACCCAATATCCTACACAACACGATGCTTCAACTGATTATCCTCTCACACCATTCGGTTCAGTGATGTGCCATCGTTCAAACATGTACTTACTTAGGAGAGTACGACTCATGCTTTAGTATTCATTTTCAGCATCTGAAATCAGGATTCAAGACTCCGCAGTTTATAAACACACTGACCAAGATTGCTAGGAGGACAGACACAAGAAAGGACACTGGGAACATATACAGTGCAGTATATATAAATACATAAACCTCTTGCAAAATACCCATCACTATATATGGTAATTAAACAATATAAATCACCTAGGGGCCGCTCTAATGATTCAACCGGTTAGTGTGTCCACCACTAACTGGTTCATGGAACTGTGTTGTCAATCCTTCTCTCCATCCTCAATGAAAAACAAAATCCAGAATGTTAATTTAGCTCAAGTGTAAAAATGTACCCTAACAGTTCCATATACAGTACAGATTTGTTTGTATTGCAATTGTCATGCTTTATTTGGACAGTACACAAACGGAAAACCTCATCATAAATCAAGTCCTAGACCTTGGCACTTGACGGAGAGAACTGATGTATTGACCTGGTTTTCTGTTGGGCTGAGCTGGGCTTGGGCTAAACCTATGCAATCTCCACAAGGAATTTCATGAATGCACTTAGTGCCTTGTGTCATAGGGGTGACTAAGCTGCTTGGCTATAACGGCGGCTTGGACCCGTCTGTGAAATCCCCCTCAAAGAAAACCTGTGACATTCTTACCTTTTTGGGTGTCCTGCATCCAAATGTTTGCGGGTGGAATTGTAGCTGGTACATTCTTGAGAAAGGATGTGACGTTTTGAACATGTTATGTTCACACTTTCAATGTCACTTTCAACAGGCTTAACCTAGCTAATTTGAATGTGTGTAACAGTAGAATGTTCCTACGTAGCAAATTCTTAACACATCTACGACAACATGTCTGTTACTTTTCAAGCGAAGTACAACATACAAGTATGCTGCAAATTATGTTCAACATAAATGCACGTTGCGTGACAAGGCGGAATCCACTGAAAATGGCAAATACATCTTCAAATGTTTATCTGCATGCCTGTCTGGAACAACTAAATCCCCAGGGTGTGCATTTCAAACTCGCAAAACAGAGCAGAAATGTCTTGTCACCATGCAAAAAATGTGCCCTTGCTAAAAACTAAAGCTGTGTAGGCGCTGTAGCCACCCACCGCAATTACTGATGTTATTGCATGGGTATACTTAAACAAAACAAGAAAATACAGCAGCAAAACCCAAAGCCTTGGATGACAAAGCAGTGAAACCAGAGCGCGTAACCGTGACTACGCCCATGTCGCTGTACAGTTGACCCCAGGTTTACCTCCACTGGTGCATCTAATCCTACCGGTCTCCTCTCTCGCTCCTCGGACCGGCCTATGAAGACAGCGGGACGCTGAGGTCTGGCGACAGTCGACAGCCAATGAAAGACAAGCCAGGTTTTTTTTTTTGCACTCAGTGGATATGGAAGACAAGAAAACAGTCCACAGCATGCAGGCTGCTATCTGAACATCGCTCTCTCTCTCTCACACACACACACACACACACGCACGCACGCACGCACGCACGCGCGCGCACGTACATCAGTCATACACTTCTCAAGCTCTACTGGGACTCACAGACCAAATCTACATATCTGAGGGAATCAATCCAGCTTCTGTCTCTCTCTCTCTCTCTCTCAAACACAAACACACACCCCCACACACACACGCGCGCGCGCATGCGTGTGCCCACAGATACAGATCGTAGACACTCATGCAAAAAGGTCCAGAATGGTTCCAGTTCACTTCCTGGACAAGTGTCTGCAAAATGTCGACAGGTATTTGAAACTTGGATAGTATAGCCTATCCCACATTCACACACATTCATTTGAGCTGGAGTGAATGTGTGTAACCTGTCATGAAGGTTAACAGTTCATGACAGGCGATGCAGTGCGATCAATTGTGCTGCTGAAGAAACAAATACGAAGGGCGCCAAGAGAACGAGATACAAAGCCTTGAAACCTGTTCTCAGTTCACAACAACAACACACACACACACACACACACACACACACACACACACTTTTCTCGAAAGCCATCAAGAGAATTCTGATGCCAATCGCTTATAGGTGGCACAAGTTGTGCCGCAAAACCAAGTACCAAACAAAAGCATATGCTGAGAGAGTTTAACTTCATTTAACGAATAACTGGGAGTTCAAAGAACTGAGAGTTAAATCAACTCAAACTAAACCACTTTGGATTAATTGAATAACTAAAATACCTGATTTTCTCCTTTTTCATTTCTTTGTTTAAGACAAGGGGGTCGTTGTCAGGGGCATCATTCAATACCTCAATATAGATAATGCACTTTATGTTGTGATATAATTGTAGATTTGCAGAATTTTGTTATCTCAATCATTTAATTTTGTTCTTCAAAGAAGTATCATTTCATTAATAAAAACACTTTCAATTGAGAGTGCATATAGCCTAAGGCAACATTTTTGGATTCAGATTAAATTAACAGTGAGAATTTTGATCTAATACAAGAATAATCTTAACAACCATCAAAGATAGGCCTATAACTGATCTATAATGGAGCACTTCAGTGGGATTCCGTTACCAAACAATCATTTATACATTTATTTTGTCAAACATATACTGTCATTTACTTCATCTTGATATCCATTCTGTTTGTTTTTTCACTGACACTGTAAGGTTGACTTAAGGGCCTTAAGGGCCTTGAAGGAGAAAATCCCAAACACTGAAGTGCTCCCTGCCAAGTATGAGCTAAAGGGTGTTCTTTGGAGATATTCCCTATAGAGATAAAAGGAAAATACACAAAGATTCCTAAGCTGTACACACTCAAAATATTCAGTATTAACCATTAACTCTTTTTTATCAGTGCCATAAGTTTTGATTTTGGAGTTGCTTCTTTGGGCATTTGACATTTCACATGAACTTCTATAATGTGAACAATGGCATATATATACTAATTATTTTTTGTTCATCAATTATTAATCTAACTGTGATAATTCAATCCAATGTTTCCTTCTAATTAGATAGGTTGCAACATTCTAAAAAAGGTAAGAAAAACATATTGGTCCTTCAACCTTTGGGGAGGTTGAGGAGCTGTACAGTAAGTATATAGCATGCACCACTGCTAAGAACCTGTTAAGCCCCTGAATAGTTCTTTAGAGGTTCTCTATTGGTTCTTCAGCTTAGTTTAAGCAAAGGTTCTATATATAGCACCATTTGACAAATAAAACATAATTTGAAGATGGTGCCATATAGCACCAAGAGAGGTTCCCCTATGATTGTGAGCCAAAAAGAGCCAATATAGAGCTATTTAGCAATATTCTGTGTTAGAGTTAATAATGCAGGTAGGAGTTTATAACTTTCTAAGTGGAATTAAAATGAAACTGTCATAGCCCCAGTGACATCTATGTGAATTTCTTTTTTTGCAGATATTTCTGAAATAAAATTATTTAATTCATTTGTTCATTCATTTGTACAGCTAGCCTATACAGTATATCCCTCGGTTCAGCTCAATTCAGTTCTTTCATCTGATATTGTCTCGTCTTTATTAATGTTTGCCATTGTATTGACTTAACTTGCCAAAGGCCTGCACACTTGCCTTCACAGCTGGCCACATTTTAACCCCTTTAAAAGGTCCTCCAATAGCATAACCAAGATAGACTATAGCCAAGAGACATTACTGATCCAGATCCCCACTGACACTGTAGACATAGTAGGCTATTTCTCAACCTTTTCAGGCCGCAACCCCCCAAAATAATCATATTTGAACTTTCAGCACTTTAAGAATATTTTAGTGCTGAAAAGCACTTTTAGCACTTTAAGAATATTTTGACTTTTACTCGAGTGAATTTTGAATAACTGATTAAATTTGTATTTGATTGTATTGTATTGAGTATTTTTTACAATGTTGTGTTGATACTTTACTTAAGTAAAACATTAGGTAGTAGGCCTACTTTTTCCACCACTGCCGATTCATTAGGCCCATTTCTCTCTCTGTTTGTCAGTTGGTGTCTGGAGGTGAGCAGGTGTTTCGCGGAGGAAACTCCTTAACAATATAATAATGCTCCCAAGATCGGTTGCAAATGTTTGTTTGACAAATCCGCGTGTTTGTGTACAGACCCGACATCCAGCAAACATGTTTAATGCTCTCTAGTTGGCAAGATTATTTATCCAGCTGCAAAGACATTTACATACAAAGAACACGCTCCGCTTGAATGAACCCGACGTGCAAATGTGATTAAAAACTGGAAGGGGAAAGGGGGAGGAAAACGTTAAGACCTTTATATTCATTAGTAGGCCTACATTTAAGTTCCATGACTTGTGCTACTGTCTGTCCGATTGACTGACCTGGATGGATACAGGATGGATACAGGATGCATGTACATCATTATCACACTTAATTGTATCCTTCAACTTCTTGTTGATGCCCCAAAATGACTGGATATACAGGTTTTGGAGCAATTGTAGAAATATTAGACCTTAATTGTCGAATGTTTAAGCATGTTCTAATCATGCATAGGCTACTTTACTTTACTTAAGACCATTTTCCAAATATTTTGGTATAATTATTTTGTAACATTTTACATCGAGATGCCCATGTCCCTAGTGCCCACTATATCCTGTTACCACCTGGATAGATTGGAAGTTTCTCAAAAAAATGTTTTCCCTTTTTTGCCTACATTTTGAGGATTTGCGTCAGACCCTGCGTGTGATTAAAGCATACCTGGCAACCTCAGACCGTCTGATAACAGGAGATTTTTTTCCCGGGGGGGGGGGCTCTTGACCACGCTGGGGGACGCTCATGACAGTGTGGAGCAAGTTGAGATCTTATATGGGCTGGCAGCAACACACACAATTGTTTGTTTTTAATGTCACCTTTTCATCAATAAAGCCCTGCCAACTACACCATATGGCCTGTTCCTTGGAGGAGTTGATGCAAAAAGGACTTTAGCTTGTTATTAATTCAGTTCCTACATTGACACAATAGTATATGAGAAAAGTCATACTAAACTCGTACTGTCATAAAAAATGAAGTCATACAATACTTTAGTATAAACAAAATGCCATACAGTCCTGTCGTTAAAAAAATACTTTGTTCTTGTCAGCCTAAATTGTTCACAGCACAGCTATCTATTTTTATATTTAATTCTTGTGACAACCCTGGGGATTGTCAAGGTGACTGGTGTGGTTGTCATGGTTACTAACCATGTGTCATGTGTGTCAGAATGATTGGAGGGCGGAGTGTGTCATCAGTGGAGATCTGGCCCACCTGGATTGTCCTCTATAAAAAAGGTGGCTGGACTTCATTCTTGTTCTCTCTCTCAACGTGAAGCTCACTGGGAGCACTCCAGCCTTTTGGATTTTGCTTGTTAAAGAACAAGATCACTGTGTAGAGGTTTGGGTTGTGTAGTTACCTTGTCATGATGTAACTCCAAAGCTGAACAAGAAATCTAAAATAATTGCTGTATAATAATTGAATAGAAATTGATCATTCAAAATATGCTCCTCATTGACATTGTACGGTGAAACGGCTCTCAAAGTCACTCTTTTAGCACGTAAACCAACACAAACAAAGCTGATTCAGTCAATATAGAACATCACCAAACCCAGTACTGTTTTTTTTTTTAAATAAAAATGTCAACTTCCTGTTTTTACTATTTGAAGATCCAGATCCGCGAATCCAGTCCGAGTTCTTTTTAATAAAAATAGCAAAATCAACAGGATGTTAGCATTTTTATTTAAAAAACAAACGGTAGTGGGTTTGGTGATGTTCTATATAGTCTGAATCAACTTTATTTGCGTTCGTTTGTGCTAAAAGAGTGACTTTGAGAGCTGTTTCAGCTTACAATGTAATTCAATGAGGAGCATATTTTTTAATTATCAATGGAGCAATTATTTTAGATTTCTTGCCCACCTTTGGAGATGCATCATGGCAAGGTAACTACACAACCCAAACCTCTACCAAAGTGGTCTTGCCCTTTAAGCACTGTTAACCACCCCAGTATCCGTATTGTGGGTATAGCTTTAGCAGAAAATAGCCGATCGACAAGCTCACTGCGACACGTTGTGAGCTTGTCGATCGGCTATTTTCAGTCAAAACTTTCCTCATAATAACACAAAACAGAAAATACACTAGTATTGAGCCCTGAGGCTCACCGGTTACCCATATGGGGTTAAGTTAGTTTTAATAAAATAATTTAAACGTTCTTTGTTTGTGTGAGTTTCCACATTTTGTTACAAACTCAGCCGTTTGCAACACTCTAGGTTGGTTGTTGCAATAAATACATTACATTTAAGTGGTTGAATTTATGTAATTTGTTATCCCTGAGTCACTAGAATACCTCAAAACGAAGTATGGAGCTCGGCCTATAATTGATCATTGATTTGATTGATATGCTGCATGCCATGAGTGCGAAGTGGTATTTTCTTAAACTTAATTCATTTAATCATAGAGGATCTGTGGTCATAATACAGCACTGTTTGAGGAACTATAGTTGAAAACTATTTTTTTTTAATGTCCAGTCCAAAGTGAGAACAATGTAGCCTACTTGATTTAACACCAAAACTGCTATAGTTTTGATCATCTGAAACTAAGGAATTTATAAATGACAAAAAGGGTATGAATTTTTATGACATTACGAAACATCTCTCTGTTTCCTTTCAATGAAAGTGTAAATCTGGGTTCAGACTCAGCCAGAGTAAACAGATGGTTTTAAACAACCTAAATCTCAGTCGTGTCATAATGAACCCTTTCCCTGATCATCAGAGGGTGTATCTAGTAGATCCAGTCATTCTGTCAGGGGTAGAGGTGTTTGCTGTGGATTTTCATCTTTTGACCTGTCACCTCTCGCTTTAACTTTAAATATAACCTCAAAATCCTAATTAGTGTGAAAGGCCTGGTGGTGCAAGAGTAAAGCATAGGTTTCACAAGCGGATGGTTGTGGGTTTGAATCTTGGTCAGGGAAGATCTCAATTTTCGGTCTTTTTAAGGCGAGAACCATGGATGAAGCCCGCCTCCCTCCTCACGCCCTCTTTTAGCTCCGGTAGGAGAGGGAGGAGCATGGAGGGAACCCACCTCCAGGGGGAGGAGTTTAATAAATTTACATATTAATTAACGATTTTTAATTTTGTATTTTTTGTGATTTTATGGCCACTGTTTTTTTTCACATGAATTTGTTTGAGACATTTTTTTATTGTTTTTTTTTCATCACCAGTTTGTATTGACCACATCACCAGTTTGTATTGACCACAGCTCCATTGTTTTTTTGTTGTATTACCCTTTTAGTTTTTATTTAGTAGTTGTTTTGAGTGAGCTTTGAACCTCGAACCTTTAGTTTGTGAACCTTTGATTTATCTTTTAAGCCACGCTGGCATGGAAGGTACAATTGGGAACGTCATCCTTAACCCGCCGCCTTTTAGAATTTAGATGGACAGTGAAAATGTTCTTCAGAAGGCTTGAACCCCAAACCTTCTACTTCCAGACCCTGTGTTTAACTCTTGAGCCACGCTGGCATGGAAAGTACAATTGGGAACGTCATCCTTAACCCGCCTTTTAGAATTTAGATGGACAGTGAAAATGTTCTTCAGGAGCCTTGAACCCCAAACCTTCTGCTTTCAGACCCTGCGTCTATCTCTTGAGCCACGCTGGCATGGAAGTTACAATTGGGAACGTCATCCTTCACCCGCCTTTTAGAATTTAGATGGCCAGTGAAAATGTTCTTCAGGAGCTTTGAACCCCAAACCTTCTGCTTTCAGACCCTGTGTTTATCTCTTGAGCCACACAGGTATGGATAATACAAAAGAGAACGTAATACTTAAACCACCTTTTACAAGTTAGATGGACAGTGAAAATGTGCTCCAGGAGTTTTGAACCTTAAACCTTCGGTTTATAAACCCCAGAGTTTTCTCTTGAGCCATGGTGGCATGAACCATGCAACTGAGAACATAGTACTTAAACCACCTTTTCAGGATTGAGATGGACAATGAAAATGTTCTTTAGGAGCTTTGAACCTTAAATTCTTTGGTTCATAAACAGTGACACATCTCTTGAGCCACAGAGACATGAAACATTCAGATGAGAAGGAAATACTTATCCTTTTAGTATTTAGATGCACAGTGTATTTCTACATTAACTTCACCACTTAAACCGCAACTTTACTTTCCCGCTTGCCTTGTTACCATCTACACCAAATCTTTTCGCAAAGAATTGTCAATCTACAAGCTCACAACACGTCGACACATTGTAAATCGTGACAAATGTTTGCCGCCAGAATAGGGATGCTGGGCCTTACTTCTCCCACCACTGCTGAAGAGCATACAAGACATTAGACAACTAAGAAACCCCAGTGGTGCAGTTAGAGCATACATGGGCAACTGGCTGCCCGGGGCCAAACGCGGCCCCCACCCTCACTTAAAGCAGCCCGCAGGTTAATATCAGAATACTGATATATTATTGATTTCAGCTGTTACAATTCCAAACATGCAAACATGACCCGCTTTAATTACTTCAGTCTATATTAGTAGCTTGATGACTAGTATTACAATTCTATTGTCTTTTTATGTCCAATGTATTTGTAATTAAATTCATAAGGTTAATATAAGTATAACTAAATGCATTTCAAATTAAATACGAATGTTACTTTTCAGGATCCCAATTCAAAAGTAGAAAAAAAAATCCCACCCTGTGTGAAGGTAGCGGCGCCTTTGATACATTATGTCATCGATATGTGTTTATAATGTGTTTATAGCCATGTAGAGCTCGATGAATGCTAGGGACCAAAAAAATCGTCACTACAAAGTACTACCAATCAACTCTAAATGGCCTGAAACGTACTCCTAACAGGTTTTTGGGGGGACGATTTTGGCCTCCACACTTAGTGATTTTTTCGGATTTAACTTTCGTTTCGGTAGTGACCAACTTTCGTTTCGGTAGTGACACAATGGTGAAATGTACTAAGTCCAGAGCTCGATGAATGTTAGGGACCAAAAAAATCGTCACTACAAAGTACTACCAATCAACTCTAAATTGCCTGAAACGTACTCCTAACAGGTTTTTGGGGGGACGATTTTGGCCTCCACACTTGGTGATTTTTTCGGATTTAACTTTCGTTTCGGTAGTGACCAACTTTCGTTTCGGTAGTGACACAATGGTGAAATGTACTAAGTCCAGAGCTCGATGAATGTTAGGGACCAAAAAAATAGTCACTACAAAGTACTACCAATCAACTCTAAATTGCCTGAAACGTACTCCTAACAGGTTTTTGGGGGGACGATTTTGGCCTCCACACTTAGTGATTTTTTCGGATTTAACTTTCGTTTTGGTAGTGACCAACTTTCGTTTCGGTAGTGACACAATGGTGAAATGTACTAAGTCCAGAGCTCGATGAATGTTAGGGACCCAAAAGATCGTCACTACAAAGTACTACCAATCAACTCTAAATTGCCTGAAACGTACTCCTAACAGGTTTTTGGGGGGACGATCAAAAAAAAACGTCACTTCGGTAGTGACACTACCGAAACGAAAAAAAAATTGTTCCCCCAAAAACCTGTTAGGAGTACGTTTCAGGCAATTTAAAGTTGATTGGTAGTGACTTTTTTTTTGGTCCCTAACATTCATCGAGCTCTGGACTTCATACATTTTTTTCCGTTTCGGTAGTGACACTACCGAAACGAAGAAAAAAAAAAAATCCCCCAAAAACCTGTTAGGAGTACGTTTCAGGCAATTTAAAGTTGATTGGTAGTGACTTTTTTTTTGGTCCCTAACATTCATCGAGCTCTGGACTTAGTAATTTTTTTTCCGTTTCGGTAGTGACACTACCGAAACGGAAAAAAAAACAATTCCCCCAAAAACCTGTTAGGAGTACGTTTCAGGCAATTTAAAGTTGATTGGTAGTGACTTTTTTTTTGGTCCCTAACATTCATCGAGCTCTGGACTTGGTAATGTTTTTTCCGTTTCGGTAGTGACACTACCGAAACGAAAAAAAAAATGTTCCCCCAAAAACCTGTTAGGAGTACGTTTCAGGCAATTTAAAGTTGATTGGTAGTGACTTTTTTTTTGGTCCCTAACATTCATCGAGCTCTGGACTTAATATTTTTTTTTCCGTTTCGGTAGTGACACTACCGAAACGAAAAAAAAAAATGTTCCCCCAAAAACCTGTTAGGAGTACGTTTCAGGCAATTTAAAGTTGATTGGTAGTGACTTTTTTTTTGGTCCCTAACATTCATCGAGCTCTGGACTTAGTAATTTTTTTTCCGTTTCGGTAGTGACTCTACCGAAACGAAAAAAAAATCCCCCAAAAACCTGTTAGGAGTACGTTTCAGGCAATTTAAAGTTGATTGGTAGTGACTTTTTTTTTGGTCCCTAACATTCATCGAGCTCTGGACTTAATATTTTTTTTTCCGTTTCGGTAGTGACACTACCGAAACGAAAAAAAATTGTTCCCCCAAAAATCTGTTAGGAGTACGTTTCAGGCAATTTAAAGTTGATTGGTAGTGACTTTTTTTTTGGTCCCTAACATTCATCGAGCTCTGGACTTGGTAATGTTTTTTCCGTTTCGGTAGTGACACTACCGAAACGAAAAAAAAAAATGTTCCCCCAAAAACCTGTTAGGAGTACGTTTCAGGCAATTTAAAGTTGATTGGTAGTGACTTTTTTTTTGGTCCCTAACATTCATCGAGCTCTGGACTTAGTAATTTTTTTTCCGTTTCGGTAGTGACTCTACCGAAACGAAAAAAAATTCCCCCAAAAACCTGTTAGGAGTACGTTTCAGGCAATTTAAAGTTGATTGGTAGTGACTTTTTTTTTGGTCCCTAACATTCATCGAGCTCTGGACTTAGTACATTTTTTTCCGTTTCGGTAGTGACACTACCGAAACGAAAAAAAAAAAAATTCCCCCAAAAACCTGTTAGGAGTACGTTTCAGGCAATTTAAAGTTGATTGGTAGTGACTTTTTTTTTGGTCCCTAACATTCATCGAGCTCTGGACTTGGTAATGTTTTTTCCGTTTCGGTAGTGACACTACCGAAACGAAAAAAAAAATGTTCCCCCAAAAACCTGTTAGGAGTATGTTTCAGGCAATTTAAAGTTGATTGGTAGTGACTTTTTTTTTGGTCCCTAACATTCATCGAGCTCTGGACTTAATTTTTTTTCCGTTTCGGTAGTGACACTACCGAAACGAAAAAAAAAAATGTTCCCCCAAAAACCTGTTAGGAGTACGTTTCAGGCAATTTAAAGTTGATTGGTAGTGACTTTTTTTTTGGTCCCTAACATTCATCGAGCTCTGGACTTAGTAATTTTTTTTCCGTTTCGGTAGTGACTCTACCGAAACGAAAAAAAAATCCCCCAAAAACCTGTTAGGAGTACGTTTCAGGCAATTTAAAGTTGATTGGTAGTGACTTTTTTTTTGGTCCCTAACATTCATCGAGCTCTGGACTTGGTAATTTTTTTTCCGTTTCGGTAGTGACACTACCGGAACGAAAAAAAATTGTTCCCCCAAAAATCTGTTAGGAGTACGTTTCAGGCAATTTAAAGTTGATTGGTAGTGACTTTTTTTTTGGTCCCTAACATTCATCGAGCTCTGGACTTGGTAATGTTTTTTCCGTTTCGGTAGTGACACTACCGAAACGAAAAAAAAAATGTTCCCCCAAAAACCTGTTAGGAGTATGTTTCAGGCAATTTAAAGTTGATTGGTAGTGACTTTTTTTTTGGTCCCTAACATTCATCGAGCTCTGGACTTAATAATTTTTTTTCCGTTTCGGTAGTGACACTACCGAAACGAAAAAAAAAAAATTTCCCCCAAAAACCTGTTAGGAGTACGTTTCAGGCAATTTAAAGTTGATTGGTAGTGACTTTTTTTTTGGTCCCTAACATTCATCGAGCTCTGGACTTAGTAAGTAAACGAAAGTTAAATCCGAAAAAATCAGTAAGTGTGGAGGACAAAATGGTCCCCCCAAAAACCTGTTAGGAGTACGTTTCAGGCAATTTAGAGTTGATTGGTAGTGACTTTTTTTTTGGTCCCTAACATTCATCGAGCTCTGGACTTAGTAAGTAAACGAAAGTTAAATCCGAAAAAATCAGTAAGTGTGGAGGACAAAATGGTCCCCCCAAAAACCTGTTAGGAGTACGTTTCAGGCAATTTAGAGTTGATTGGTAGTACTTTGTTTTTGACTTTTTTTGGTCCCTAACATTCATCGAGCTCTGGACTTAGTACATTTTTTTTTCACCATTGTGTCACTACCGAAACAAAAGTTTGTCACTACCGAAACGAAAGTTAAATCCGAAAAAATCACTAAGTGTGGAGGCCAAAATCGTCCCCCCAAAAACCTGTTAGGAGTACGTTTCAGGCAATTTAGAGTTGATTGGTAGTACTTTGTTTTTGACTTTTTTTGGTCCCTAACATTCATCGAGCTCTGGACTTAGTAAAAAAAAAAAATCACCATTGTGTCACTACCGAAACAAAAGTTTGTCACTACCGAAACGAAAGTTAAATCCGAAGAAATCAGTAAGTGTGGAGGACAAAATGGTCCCCCCAAAAACCTGTTAGGAGTACGTTTCAGGCAATTTAGAGTTGATTGGTAGTGAGCTTTTTTTTGGTCCCTAACAATCATCGAGCTCTGGACTTAGTACATTTTTTTCCGCTTCGGTAGTGACACTACCGAAACGAAAAAAAAAATGTTCCCCCAAAAACCTGTTAGGAGTACGTTTCAGGCAATTTAAAGTTGATTGGTAGTGAGCTTTT
Source organism: Gymnoscopelus microlampas (assembly GCF_963454915.1). NCBI lineage: Eukaryota > Metazoa > Chordata > Actinopteri > Myctophiformes > Myctophidae > Gymnoscopelus > Gymnoscopelus microlampas. Next base: position 24,149,207 of record NC_139950.1, read on the forward strand.
TTTTGGTCCCTAACATTCATCGAGCTCTGGACTTAGTAATTTTTTTTCCGTTTCGGTAGTGACACTACCGAAACGAAAAAAAAATTGTTCCCCCAAAAACCTGTTAGGAGTACGTTTCAGGCAATTTAAAGTTGATTGGTAGTGACTTTTTTTTTGGTCCCTAACATTCATCGAGCTCTGGACTTAATAATTTTTTTTCCGTTTCGGTAGTGACACTACCGAAACGAAAAAAAAAAATGTTCCCCCAAAAACCTGTTAGGAGTACGTTTCAGGCAATTTAAAGTTGATTGGTAGTGACTTTTTTTTTGGTCCCTAACATTCATCGAGCTCTGGACTTAGTAATTTTTTTTCCGTTTCGGTAGTGACTCTACCGAAACGAAAAAAAAATCCCCCAAAAACCTGTTAGGAGTACGTTTCAGGCAATTTAAAGTTGATTGGTAGTGACTTTTTTTTTGGTCCCTAACATTCATCGAGCTCTGGACTTGGTAATTTTTTTTCCGTTTCGGTAGTGACACTACCGGAACGAAAAAAAATTGTTCCCCCAAAAATCTGTTAGGAGTACGTTTCAGGCAATTTAAAGTTGATTGGTAGTGACTTTTTTTTTGGTCCCTAACATTCATCGAGCTCTGGACTTGGTAATGTTTTTTCCGTTTCGGTAGTGACACTACCGAAACGAAAAAAAAAATGTTCCCCCAAAAACCTGTTAGGAGTATGTTTCAGGCAATTTAAAGTTGATTGGTAGTGACTTTTTTTTTGGTCCCTAACATTCATCGAGCTCTGGACTTAATAATTTTTTTTCCGTTTCGGTAGTGACACTACCGAAACGAAAAAAAAAAAATTTCCCCCAAAAACCTGTTAGGAGTACGTTTCAGGCAATTTAAAGTTGATTGGTAGTGACTTTTTTTTTGGTCCCTAACATTCATCGAGCTCTGGACTTAGTAAGTAAACGAAAGTTAAATCCGAAAAAATCAGTAAGTGTGGAGGACAAAATGGTCCCCCCAAAAACCTGTTAGGAGTACGTTTCAGGCAATTTAGAGTTGATTGGTAGTGACTTTTTTTTTGGTCCCTAACATTCATCGAGCTCTGGACTTAGTAAGTAAACGAAAGTTAAATCCGAAAAAATCAGTAAGTGTGGAGGACAAAATGGTCCCCCCAAAAACCTGTTAGGAGTACGTTTCAGGCAATTTAGAGTTGATTGGTAGTACTTTGTTTTTGACTTTTTTTGGTCCCTAACATTCATCGAGCTCTGGACTTAGTACATTTTTTTTTCACCATTGTGTCACTACCGAAACAAAAGTTTGTCACTACCGAAACGAAAGTTAAATCCGAAAAAATCACTAAGTGTGGAGGCCAAAATCGTCCCCCCAAAAACCTGTTAGGAGTACGTTTCAGGCAATTTAGAGTTGATTGGTAGTACTTTGTTTTTGACTTTTTTTGGTCCCTAACATTCATCGAGCTCTGGACTTAGTAAAAAAAAAAAATCACCATTGTGTCACTACCGAAACAAAAGTTTGTCACTACCGAAACGAAAGTTAAATCCGAAGAAATCAGTAAGTGTGGAGGACAAAATGGTCCCCCCAAAAACCTGTTAGGAGTACGTTTCAGGCAATTTAGAGTTGATTGGTAGTGAGCTTTTTTTTGGTCCCTAACAATCATCGAGCTCTGGACTTAGTACATTTTTTTCCGCTTCGGTAGTGACACTACCGAAACGAAAAAAAAAATGTTCCCCCAAAAACCTGTTAGGAGTACGTTTCAGGCAATTTAAAGTTGATTGGTAGTGAGCTTTTTTTTGGTCCCTAACATTCATCGAGCTCTGGACTTAGTAATTTTTTTTCCGTTTCGGTAGTGACACTACCGAAACGAAAAAAAAATTGTTCCCCCAAAAACCTGTTAGGAGTACGTTTCAGGCAATTTAAAGTTGATTGGTAGTGACTTTTTTTTTGGTCCCTAACATTCATCGAGCTCTGGACTTAGTACATTTTTTTCCGTTTCGGTAGTGACACTAACGAACCGTAAAAAAAAAAAATGTCCCCCAAAAACCTGTTAGGAGTACGTTTCAGGCAATTTAAAGTTGATTGGTAGTGACTTTTTTTTTGGTCCCTAACATTCATTGAGCTCTGGACTTTATAATTTTTTTTACGTTTCGGTAGTGACTCTACCGAAACGAAAAAAAAATCCCCCAAAAACCTGTTAGGAGTACGTTTCAGGCAATTTAAAGTTGATTGGTAGTGACTTTTTTTTTGGTCCCTAACATTCATCGAGCTCTGGACTTGGTAATTTTTTTTCCGTTTCGGTAGTGACACTACCGGAACGAAAAAAAATTGTTCCCCCAAAAATCTGTTAGGAGTACGTTTCAGGCAATTTAAAGTTGATTGGTAGTGACTTTTTTTTTGGTCCCTAACATTCATCGAGCTCTGGACTTGGTAATGTTTTTTCCGTTTCGGTAGTGACACTACCGAAACGAAAAAAAAAATGTTCCCCCAAAAACCTGTTAGGAGTATGTTTCAGGCAATTTAAAGTTGATTGGTAGTGACTTTTTTTTTGGTCCCTAACATTCATCGAGCTCTGGACTTAATAATTTTTTTTCCGTTTCGGTAGTGACACTACCGAAACGAAAAAAAAAAAAATTCCCCCAAAAACCTGTTAGGAGTACGTTTCAGGCAATTTAAAGTTGATTGGTAGTGACTTTTTTTTTGGTCCCTAACATTCATCGAGCTCTGGACTTAGTAAGTAAACGAAAGTTAAATCCGAAAAAATCAGTAAGTTTGGAGGACAAAATGGTCCCCGCAAAAACCTGTTAGGAGTACGTTTCAGGCAATTTAGAGTTGATTGGTAGTGACTTTTTTTTTGGTCCCTAACATTCATCGAGCTCTGGACTTAGTAAGTAAACGAAAGTTAAATCCGAAAAAATCAGTAAGTGTGGAGGACAAAATGGTCCCCCCAAAAACCTGTTAGGAGTACGTTTCAGGCAATTTAGAGTTGATTGGTAGTACTTTGTTTTTGACTTTTTTTGGTCCCTAACATTCATCGAGCTCTGGACTTAGTACATTTTTTTTTCACCATTGTGTCACTACCGAAACAAAAGTTTGTCACTACCGAAACGAAAGTTAAATCCGAAAAAATCACTAAGTGTGGAGGCCAAAATCGTCCCCCCAAAAACCTGTTAGGAGTACGTTTCAGGCAATTTAGAGTTGATTGGTAGTACTTTGTTTTTGACTTTTTTTGGTCCCTAACATTCATCGAGCTCTGGACTTAGTAAAAAAAAAAAATCACCATTGTGTCACTACCGAAACAAAAGTTTGTCACTACCGAAACGAAAGTTAAATCCGAAGAAATCAGTAAGTGTGGAGGACAAAATGGTCCCCCCAAAAACCTGTTAGGAGTACGTTTCAGGCAATTTAGAGTTGATTGGTAGTGAGCTTTTTTTTGGTCCCTAACATTCATCGAGCTCTGGACTTAGTACATTTTTTTCCGCTTCGGTAGTGACACTACCGAAACGAAAAAAAAAATGTTCCCCCAAAAACCTGTTAGGAGTACGTTTCAGGCAATTTAAAGTTGATTGGTAGTGAGCTTTTTTTTGGTCCCTAACATTCATCGAGCTCTGGACTTAGTACATTTTTTTCCGCTTCGGTAGTGACACTACCGAAACGAAAAAAAAAATGTTCCCCCAAAAACCTGTTAGGAGTACGTTTCAGGCAATTTAAAGTTGATTGGTAGTGACTTTTTTTTTGGTCCCTAACATTCATCGAGCTCTGGACTTAGTAATTTTTTTTCCGTTTCGGTAGTGACACTACCGAAACGAAAAAAAAATTGTTCCCCCAAAAACCTGTTAGGAGTACGTTTCAGGCAATTTAAAGTTGATTGGTAGTGACTTTTTTTTTGGTCCCTAACATTCATCGAGCTCTGGACTTAGTACATTTTTTTCCGTTTCGGTAGTGACACTAACGAACCGTAAAAAAAAAAAATGTCCCCCAAAAACCTGTTAGGAGTACGTTTCAGGCAATTTAAAGTTGATTGGTAGTGACTTTTTTTTTGGTCCCTAACATTCATTGAGCTCTGGACTTTATAATTTTTTTTCCGTTTCGGTAGTGACACTACCGAAACGAAAAAAAAATTGTTCCCCCAAAAACCTTTTAGGAGTACGTTTCAGGCAATTTAAAGTTGATTGGTAGTGACTTTTTTTTTGGTCCCTAACATTCATCGAGCTCTGGACTTAGTCATTTTTTTTCCGTTTCGGTAGTGACACAACCGAAACGAAAAAAAAATTGTTCCCCCAAAAACTTGTTAGGTGTACGTTTCAGGCAATTTAAAGTTGATTGGTAGTGACTTTTTTTTTGGTCCCTAACATTCATCGAGCTCTGAACTTGGTAATTTCTTTTCCGTTTCGGTAGTGACACTACCGAAACGAAGAAAAAAAATTGTTCCCCCAAAAACCTGTTAGGAGTACGTTTCAGGCAATTTAAAGTTGATTGGTAGTGACTTTTTTTTTTGTCCCTAACATTCATCGAGCTCTGGACTTAGTAATTTTTTTTCCGTTTCGGTAGTGACACTACCGAAACGAAAAAAAAATTGTTCCCCCAAAAACCTGCTTGGAGCAATTTAGAGTTGATTGGTAGTACTTTGTTTTTGACTTTTTTTGGTCCCTAACATTCATCGAGCTCTGGACTTAGTAAAAAAAAAAATTCACCATTGTGTCACTACCGAAACAAAAGTTTGTCACTACCGAAACGAAAGTTAAATCCGAAAAAATCAGTAAGTGTGGAGGACAAAATGGTCCCCCCAAAAACCTGTTAGGAGTACGTTTCAGGCAATTTAGAGTTGATTGGTAGTACTTTGTTTTTGACTTTTTTTGGTCCCTAACATTCATCGAGCTCTGGACTTAGTACATTTTTTTTTTCACCATTGTGTCACTACCGAAACAAAAGTTTGTCACTACCGAAACGAAAGTTAAATCCGAAAAAATCACTAAGTGTGGAGGCCAAAATCGTCCCCCCAAAAACCTGTTAGGAGTACGTTTCAGGCAATTTAGAGTTGATTGGTAGTACTTTGTTTTTGACTTTTTTTGGTCCCTAACATTCATCGAGCTCTGGACTTAGTAAAAAAAAAAATCACCATTGTGTCACTACCGAAACAAAAGTTTGTCACTACCGAAAGAAAGTTAAATCCGAAAAAATCAGTAAGTGTGGAGGACAAAATGGTCCCCCCAAAAACCTGTTAGGAGTACGTTTCAGGCAATTTAGAGTTGATTGGTAGTACTTTGTTTTTGACTTTTTTTGGTCCCTAACATTCATCGAGCTCTGGACTTAGTACATTTTTTTTTCACCATTGTGTCACTACCGAAACAAAAGTTTGTCACTACCGAAACGAAAGTTAAATCCGAAAAAATCAGTAAGTGTGGAGGACAAAATCGTCCCCCCAAAAACCTGTTAGGAGTACGTTTCAGGCAATTTAGAGTTGATTGGTAGTACTTTGTTTTTGACTTTTTTTGGTCCCTAACATTCATCGAGCTCTGGACTTCGTAAAAAAAAAAAATCACCATTGTGTCACTACCGAAACAAAAGTTTGTCACTACCGAAACGAAAGTTAAATCCGAAGAAATCAGTAAGTGTGGAGGACAAAATGGTCCCCCCAAAAACCTGTTAGGAGTACGTTTCAGGCAATTTAGAGTTGATTGGTAGTACTTTGTTTTTGACTTTTTTTGGTCCCTAACATTCATCGAGCTCTGGACTTAGTAAAAAAAAAATCACCATTATGTCACTACCGAAACAAAAGTTTGTCACTACCGAAACGAAAGTTAAATCCGAAAAAATCAGTAAGTGTGGAGGACAAAATCGTCCCCCCAAAAACCTGTTAGGAGTACGTTTCAGGCAATTTAGAGTTGATTGGTAGTACTTTGTTTTTGACTTTTTTTGGTCCCTAACATTCATCGAGCTCTGGACTTAGTACATTTTTTTTTTCACCATTGTGTCACTACCGAAACAAAACTTTGTCACTACCGAAACGAAAGTTAAATCCGAAAACATCACTATTGTGGAGGCCAAAATCGTCCCCCCAAAAACCTGTTAGGAGTACGTTTCAGGCAATTTAGAGTTGATTGGTAGTACTTTGTTTTTGACTTTTTTTGGTCCCTAACATTCATCGAGCTCTGGACTTAGTAAAAGAAAAAATTCACCATTGTGTCACTACCGAAATGAAAGTTTGTCACTACCGAAACGAAAGTTAAATCGGAAAAAATCACTAAGTGTGGAGGCCAAAATCGTCCCCCCAAAAACCTGTTAGGAGTACGTTTCAGGCAATTTAGAGTTGATTGGTAGTACTTTGTTTTTGTCCCTAACATTCATCGAGCTCTGGACTAGTTTTCGTTTACAATTGTGTACCTTTTGTTTTGTAGTGATGACCTAGGGTTTCTTGTTTGCTGCTACAGTACCTGTCTTGTCTTGTCTTGTCTTGTCTTGTCTTGTCTTGTCTTGTCTTGTCTTGTCTCACCCTGTCATTTGCAAATGTTGTTCACCTGTGTCTTGTTTATCCCTAGCCAATCGTGTGTTGATTGTCCATAGATAAGCACCTGTGTCTCCAATGGGTTCCTGTTTTTCACTTCACTGCCAGTCTGTATGTTGTATGTAGTTGTCTGTGTGAGAACCTTAGTGTTTGATATAGTCTCCTTGATTCGGTGTATGTAGGCTATCTGCTTGTGCTTTTACAAGTTAAACTTGCAAGTGCCTTCCCTGTTTTTTGTCATAATACAAAAAAGAAAACTCCTTGTATCTGAACTAGTCTGCCTTGGTCTTTCTGTCCTGCACTCTCTCCTGACTCCATAGTGACAGCAGTCTTCATCACTCTTGGAGTCTCTCATTCTCCCCTCTCACATTTTGTCTTGTTTGTCTTTTGGTTTGCATCCATTATCCAACTCCTTACTTCTAAGACATTTTAATTTCAATGACCCTCATATTACTGAGAGTGTACAAATGGACCATTAGGGGTCCATTTGGTTCCAATTTGTACACTCTCCGAGTTAGACATGTAAGGGGCCATTTAGAACCCCCTCAAGGAACCATGAGGGTCCCCTGGACCCCACTTTAAAAAACACTGCTTTACACACATCCACTCTGCAGACTCACTCATAAACAATGAGTTAATTAGCCTTTGTCTTTATATTCATAATCAATTCTGTGTTTAAGTGTATTGCTCTTATTTAGTTTGAACTCTGAGCCAGGTTCACACTCTTAGTTGATTAAAACTGCTTGTTTTGGTCTTCTGAAATTGATAAATGACGTTAAGATATGACAATAACGTATATATGTGTTTTGATAACATTAAACATCCCTCTGTTTGCTCTGCAACCATCTGTTGATTTTTTTTCCAACAGATGTTTTTTAACAATAACCTAAAACTCAAAAAGGTGTCATAATGAACCCTGATCATCAGTGAATCTAGTAGATTCAGTCATTCTGTCAGGGGGAGAGGTGTTTGCTGTAGACTTTCAACTTTTCACCTGCCACCTCTTCCTTAAACTTTAAATATTACCTTGAGTTCCTAATTAGTGTGAAAAGCCTGGTAGTGCAAGAGGAAAGGAGAGGCCTTGTATGCGGAAGGTTGGGGGTTTGAATCTTGGTCATGGTAAATCTCTATCTTTGCTCTTTTTAAGGCAAGGAGCGTGGAATCAGCCCGCCTCCCTCCTCACGCCCTCTTTTAGCTCCGGTAGGAGCATGGGTAAAGCCCACCTCCAGTGGGAGGAGCTTAATACATTTACATACTAAGCAAAGCAATTTTTGTTGTATTTTATTGACATTGTTAGTATTATAAGTGACTTATTTGTTAGTTTTTTTAACCACTGTTTTATGTTCTTTTATTGAGGCACTTTGAAGTTTTGTATTGATTGTTGTTTTGGTTGTTTGAGATATTTTGTATTAGTTGTTTGAGTTGTCTTTTGTATTAGTTGAGTTTTGAACCCTGAACCTTTGGTTTATGAACCTCTGGTTCATCTATTGAGCCACGCTGGCACAGAAGATGCAATTGGGAATGTAATACTTAGCTGGCGTTTTACAATTTAGATGGAAAGTGAAAAATGCTCTTTGGGAGTTTTGAACCCAGAACCTTTGGTTTATAAACCCCTGATTCATCTATGGAGCCACACTGGCATAGAAGAAGAAGTCGGGGATGTAATACGTAGCTTGCGTTTTACAATTTAGATGGAAAGTGAAAAATGCTCTTTGGGAGTTTTGAACCCAGAACCTTTGGTTTCTAAACCCCTGACTCATTTATTGAGCCACGCTGACATAGAAGATGTAATTGGGAATGTAATACTTAGCTCACGTTTTACAATTTAGATGGAAAGTGTGAAATGCTCTTTGGGAGTTTTGAACCCAGAACCTTTGGTTAATAAACCCCTGATTCATCTATGGAGCTACACTGGCATAGAAGAAGCAATCGGGGATGTAATACATAGCTCGCGTTTTACAATTTAGATGGAAAGTGAAAAATGCTCTTTGGGAGTTTTGAACCCAGAACCTTTGGATTATAAACCCCTGATTTATCATTTGAGCCATGCTAGCATGAAATCAGCCCAAAATACTCAAAAAATAAGTATTTTCATCTTTTTTTCTCCCACCTCATAGCTGACTTGTAATGCATTCATATCCATGTAAACACTTTTTAAAATATTATGTTGGGTTAGGGCTAGGGTTTCATCTTTCAAAATATCTTGTTTTCTATTATAAAAATGTTAAAATTCATTCATTAAATTTCCTATAATGAAGGCAATGGATAATGATGTTATCTAGCTAGAATAGAATAATTAAGAATAATAATTAGAACACACTGACAAAAAAAAAAGAAAAAAGGTTTCGTTTTTTAACTTTAAAAAATGTTAAAATTATTAAAAATAGTGACACTAGTGGTGTTAGGGTCCGAAATGACCCGTATACCATAGAAGGTAAAAAGTCATTTATTTTTCATAAACTCAAACTAATTGAGGACAAGTCTCTCTCACTCTCAAACATGTAAACATTGAATATTGATAATTTGGGGGGAATTGAGCCACACTATCTTTGCCGGGTCATTTCGGACCCTAACACCACAAGTGTCACTTTTTTTTTTTAGACCATCAGAATTAATTAAAATGATGATAAATAATTTTGTTACGTTAAAATGGCTATTTCTGACATATCATGAAGCCTCGTTCCAATAAAGAAATGTAAAGGGTACTTTTTACCTATTTAAACTTGAAAACGGGTCAAAAAAGACCCTAACACAATGGAAGGGTTAATAGCAATCATATCTTAGATTTATTGAATTTAGAGGGGGTGGGGGGGATACCATTTTGTAATTCATTGTCAGTAAGTTGTCAGTATCAGCGTTTTGCGACGACGTCGTATCGACGTTGTAAAAGATGTGTCTTTTCAACGGATATCTTTTTACCCACTGGGCACACACAATACAACGCCCATACGCCGTGCATACGCCGTCAATACGACGTCCGAGTCAGACCTCAGTCAGCAGCTATTTTCGATCCCAGGCCTCAACATTGTGTCTAAGTGTCCCTGAACAAGACACTTAAAGGAATAGTTTACCCTAAAATTACTTATTTTCTATCAATTACACACTCCATGAAGCCTTCAATTCATGAAGATTTTTTTGTTTTTGACACATTCCTGAGCACAGACTCATATTGGTTGGATCGGCAGTGCCACGTAGGTGTGAAGGTAGCTTATTCAAAGAACCACTTTTAGCACTATTTAGCACCATTTTTGTTTAGTGACATATTATCTACAGCCTGCAGATCATGTGTTTACCTGTAGACTACAGGTAAACACATTTGAACATGAAGTTGATGATCAAAATGACAGCTTCTGTAACCTAAAGCTGGGTCATAGACTTATAGTTGTTTAATAATAAGGCATGTGGATTACTTAGGCTTACGAATACTTGGAAAGACACATTATAAGAACATTTAGCCAACATAATGTGAAACGGTATTTATGATCTGGATTCTTACCGCAGATGTCAGAAACATTTGAGGCCCTCACTGTTAAAACATGCTCATCTAAACAACCTTCTGCCGACTTCTTTCCACTTCTTAATGTGCTTATGCCTGCGAGCAAGACGCACACGCACACGCACACGCACACACACACACACACACACACACACACACACACACACACACACACACACACACACACACACACACACACACACACACACACACACACACACACACACACACACACACACACACACACTTTACTTTCCATTTGACCCGCTAACCTGGCCCCACCTACGTAATTACCGCATCAGAGTCGGTGAAATTCCTCGGGGTTATTTTGGATAAGCTGCGCAGGGGGGGGAAAACACCGCATATATGTTGTAATTATCACACTATTACAGTTGCGCATTCAATTACAGCTGCGATCAAATGCTCACGGCTCGATGTTTAGGGGTCTTTTTTATTTATAAAAAACACACAGTCTAAAAGACATGTTTGTCCCCCTAAAGCGAGTAGTGATGTTAGTGGTTTGACACAGAGGATTAAAAAATGGTTGCTCTCTAAAATGGAAATGCGGTAACATGCATTTCCCAGCTTGTGTTGTTAATTATGGGCTCATTTGCATTTACCCCCGTTATACACGGATTTAATTAAACATTTCAACAAGCTTTTAAACAGAACGTGTGCCTAAAGTTCAAATGAAAAAATAAAAAAGCCAATCCGAAGCTATGTGGTTCGTTTGTGTCATACATGTAGGCCTAACCCTAATCCTAAAATAAAAATACATGCAGTTTGCCATAATGCGCGAATTGGGGCACGCACAGAATAGAAAAATGACTTTAACTATGGAAAATGAGTTAACTGATCTTTATTGGGTGAACATGTATGTAAGGGTGGTCGCCTTAAAAGATACATTCAACATTTCACTGTCATTTTGGAACTATAAATCCACATTCCCTCAAAAACGTGACTCCAAATATTAAGCCAAGTGCTGCTGTCAAAATATGTCCCAATCATGAGTGACAATGCCCAAGTGAGGAAGTCTGTCAAATAGGATCAGAAGAAAATGAAACCTGAATGATATCCAGTATTTTTGCCTCTATATTTTAGATTCAAGTTCCCCCCCCCCCCCCATGACATTTCAAATAGTCAAAAAGTAATCTTTTGAGGAAAAGGATGTGTATAAAATGGAACTTCATGGCCAATTCGTTCTCTTTGGAATATTTGGAAAGATTTTACATACAGCATTTTTTTCTCTTTTCTTTCTTTCAAAGTTAATAAACAATTTTCAAATTCAGAAACACCAACTAAACGTGGTCACTGTAACTGACCCAAATAACATATTTACATATTTCAGCCCCTCGAACGTAGCTGACTAAAACAAATCTCTTTTTGTTCCTAAAATAACAAATTTTCGAGAAATAAAAACTATACACAATTTTGATGATTGGGTCTTGTTTGGAGGTAATAAGAGCGCAGTGCAGTCAGCTCCATGTGGAACAGTTGTTAATTCTACCTTTCCAGAAGAAGTCCTGTCCATTAGAGTCAGGAGGACGCTGGTGGTCATGAGGAGTTTGGTCCAAACAACATGTGACTCATTCATGGTGGTGGGAGGGGACATCCATAACCACTTAAACCCCATTATGTTGTGGAGCGGAATCCCTCAGGGATCTATACTAGTGTATTTTTTATTATTGTGGGGAGAGCTTTCGCTGAAAATAGCAGATCGACGCGTTGTGAGCTTGTCGATCTGCTATTTTCACCGAAAGCTTTCCCCACAATACGGATGCATGGGGTTTAACTGGTTAAAACTAATTCTTCATTCTTGATAAAATCTTAGTGGCCCACTGCTGAACAATACATTTTCTTTCTCTTTCTTCCAGGGAACTGTAGGGACGGTTTTCTCTTTTGTCAATTTTTTTGTGTTGTGTTTTTGTCTTTAAGATGGGAGTTGACAAAATGTCCAATTGTTGAGCGTTCCTGCAGCCATTTCATTACTTTAAGGGTTCATAAAGTGTTTTTTTCCCCCTCGTCTTTAAAAGAGAGAAAGAAAGAAAAAACAATCAATACACTAATCAAGAAAAAGAAATGGAGACTGGAGCTTGGAGAAAAGAAGTTGGAGTTGTGGGGAGAAGGAGAAAAAAAAACAACAATCACAAGACTTGGAACCTCCAGGAGGCCTGGTCTTTGTAGTCCAAGCAGTCTGTGGCGTTGAAGTTGAGCTTCCAAGAGGAAGCAGCAGTCTGCTCTTTGTAATCCAGGCAGTCGGAGGAGTTGAACGCCAGGCCGGAGCCCCCGTACGCCTGCGGGTGCGGGTGG
>NC_139950.1:24164010-24179010 GCF_963454915.1 Gymnoscopelus microlampas
CCCACCCTGATAATCATTTTGGAATTGAAGGAGTTGAGGCATCAATTTTTGTTTGACTGGTTCCACAGATAAATATTGTGAAAATAGCAGATCTACAAGCTTGCATGCAGATTGTCAATTTTCACAATATTTGCCACAATTATTATTTGACAATTTGGCCAATATTTTACCAGTATTTATACAGTTTGTTGATTACTATTGACGCAGCAATGGTCTTTTTATTTCTCTTTCCCCCTCCAAAAAAAGAAAAAATCATGTGGGGACCCCCCTGGGAGTCCCGACCCACAGATTGAGAACCACTGTGGTCTAATCTAAAGTCAAAACGCACATCCTTAACATAATAATGACGACTGCATTTTGTTTTACCTGCACCCTGGATTCTGGTAGGTTGATTTTAAGCGCGACCTCCTCCCGCATAAAGATGTCCGGGTAGCGCGTTTTACCGAAGAGGCTCTCCAGGATGTCCAGCTGGGAGCGGGTGAACGTGGTCCGCTCTCGACGCTGCTTCCTCGGCGTCGCTACAACACAAAAGTTCACATATTTTAACGAGGTCCATATTTATGGTCACTGGATATTTTTTAGAATATTTGATTAAGGAGAAGAAAAAAAACGCAATCGCTCATAATATGATCCTTGGTAAAACTAAGGTTATTTATTTAGGCTGGCTATGCATCATTTTAAATTCCTTTAGCCTACTTGAAAAAAAAAATGCGCAGAACTCTCTTCACCATTCAGACGCCCGCTAAATTAATCTCAATTATCTGACGTTTATTTGTGCAACCACTCTAAACACATATCTTCAATCAATTGAATACACAAGCACCCCAATGGAAACAAGCCATGGTGCTTTCTTGGGTTTAATCCTTTTATAGCATCCTTTTGTATAGAACTGTACTTTATGTGTTTTTTTTTTGCAAACGGTTAATAAAGTATTCAATCAATCAATCAATCAATCAAAGGCCTACACAGTAAAATTAACTCTGAGACAAATGGATCCAAATTGACACTGACCCATTTGTCGCAAATAAATTAAAACTCAATATTTTACAGTTTAGGCTATAGCCTGTCAACCATCGCCGAGAGGCAGTCAGGTCGTTAAACGGTATACAAACTGAAGTCCTACAGGTTATATTTCCATGTGGAGAGGTCCCGGGGCCCGGGGGGCAGATAGATCTCTATATAAGCCTACCTGGGTATCCCACCGACGGGTGCAGCAGGTCCATGGCAGCGCCGCTGAGCCCCAGGCCGTTCATGCCGTAGGGGGGCTGTTTGAGGTATGACATCATGCTACAGGCAGTCACCGGGCCCCCCAGGTCTTGCCAATAGTTTGATTTCCCCCGATGTTGCAGCTTGCCGGGAGAGGGGACCAACGGTCAATGTTCTTTATGGGGAAATAGATGGGTAAGAATAGTAGTTTAGATATTTGTTTTCGTTTTCGGTCAATTTCTGGAGAAGTTGAACTTGTGTGCATGCGAAGCACGCGAGGAGAGAGAAAACATAGGGCTAATTATTATCAGAGGGTTAGTTTAATTATGCTCTACATCAGTGGTTCTAAACATGTTGGTGGACTTATAAGACCTTTTTAATAAAAAAAAAATAAAAAAAATACATAGCATTACTACATCAAAGGTAATCAACAAACTATTCTATAAAAACTGGTCAAACATTGGCCAAATTGTCAAATAATAAGAAAGAGGCAAACATTTTGAAAATAGCCGATCTACAAGCTCACAACATCTGCTATTTTCACAGTTTGTATCTGTGGAACCGAGTCAAACTAAATGTAATGCCTCAACTCAAATATGATTTTTTTGGAGGGTGGTCATGGCCTGAAAAGGTTGAGAACCACTGTTCTACATAATGTGTGCAAATATTAAAACGAATAACCAAATTAAATCAAAACTATGCAATTGACCCATGGTGTGTTTCTTGCTACTAAAACGTAGCGCAGGTAGGCCATCTAACTTGCCGGGTTTCACTGTTTGAGGCGCATTAAATTGGCTGCAGTTCATAGGAATTTTAATTAGGTTTTTATTATGAAAAGTTAATCAATACACACTCACGTTCTCCACTTTAAACGATATTTCACATAAATAGCTATAGAACAAACATATGTGTCGAATATAAGGATGGACGTATAATGAGTTTAATTGTAAATATGCCAATAATGTTGAGTAAAATATTAATCGTTACAAATAAATGATATGGACTGCCCAAATAATAAAATAAAATATACCTATATGGTAATGGTACAACAAAAACGCTATCAGCCAAAAATGTTCAAGGCAAATTATGTGTTCCTCCTCGTCTTTTTCATACTGAGCCAGAAAGAAAGAAAAATAAAAAGTTATAAGTAAAACCCTAAAATATAGACATGGCTCTGTGCTGGTATAACCACTGTTGACCTGTTGACATATAGGCCTACCAGTGCTTCTCAACCTTTTCGGGGTGTGACCCCCCAAAATAATCATATATGAACTGGGGACCCCCCACCGTAGGAGTTGAGGCATTTTGACTCGGTTCCACAGATAAATATTGTGAAAATAGCCAATCTACACGCTCACAACGCCCCCGTTGCGTTGTGAGCTATATTATTTGACAATTTGGCCAATGTTTGACCAGTTTTTATAGTATATAGTTTGTTGATTACGTTTGATACAGTAATTGTATTTTTTCATTTAAAGGTATTAAAGATCCTTAAATTGTCACTTTATTTGGAATCTAAATAGCAACCAAAATCAGTATAACTATACTGCCCTGCCAAGGTAAAGTGCAGTAACTACGAATAAAAAAAATCACTGAAAAATGGGTTTAAAAGTGATTCAACTGGTCAGCCAAATGAGATATCGGCATATAAGCGATATTACACTAATTTTACATCTGTTCTTGAGGTAATTGTTTATCCCCCAAAATCACAAAGGCTAATTTGACCTTTGGGATACACAAATAAGTCGGTGTGTCCAAAAACGTAGTTACTGCACTTTACCTTGGCAGGCAGTATAGTTTTGTAAACTCTCATGAGCGTGACTGTATAGGCCCATTATCGGCCATCAGCCACCACTAGATAACTTACGAATCTTTATTTGAAAATATATTAGATATTACAATACATTCTCCTAGGAACTTTCAGAACTTAACAGTAGCCTACATAAAGATAAAAGGGAGATCGATTATTATTACGGCAAAGCAGCCACTCAGCCAACACAGTTTTTGTTTGGCATATTTTTGTCCATGTTTTTTCTACTTATATTTTCAACTTTTATTTGTCTGAATACTGTTTATGCATGAGCTAATAGATGGATTATTTATATAAATGTTATCGATTTTTTTTTAGCTACAACTTTGAATTTAGTTTCACACATTTCGTCCACATCGATGATGAATCCACTGGCTTCCTTCGCCACGGCCTACAGATCATGGTGTGTGTGTGTGTGTGTGTGTGTGTGTGTGTGTGTGTGTGTGTGTGTGTGTGTGTGTGTGTGTGTGTGTGTGTGTGTGTGTGTGTGTGTGTGTGTGTGTGTGTGTGTGTGTGTGTGTGTGTGTGTGTGTGTGTGTGTGAGAGAGAGAGAGAGAGAGAGAGAGAGAGAGAGAGAGAGAGAGAGAGAGCTTGGACGTTTCTTCATTTTAATCCCCGGAATCCTTAAAAAATGAACGGTGGCAGAGCTGACTAAAAATGACGTCGTTATGAATAGATGTTGACATGTATATAAATAATTTATTTCACCTTATTTTAGCTATAGATTTGTTTGACAGAACGATAGCCTATAACACACTTGACCCCTGCGTCCCAAACCAATTCAGGAATAAATTAGCAGACCATCACCCTAACCCTAACACTAAAACAGTGGTTCTCAACCTGTGGGTCATGATTTTGGGGGGGTCCCCAGATGACAACTCAAGGACTTTTGAGGCCTTTTTAATACCTCAAAAAAAGAAAGTGGGGAACAATTAAGAAAATAAAAAAGACCATTACTACATCAAAAGTAATCAACACACTATAGGCTACTATAAAAACTGGTCAAACATTGACATTATTCTCACAATATTTATCGGCAGAACCGAGACAAAGTAAATGTAGTGCCTCAACTCAAATATGATTATTTTGGGGGTCCCCAGTTCAAATTTGATTATTTTTGGGGGTCACGGCCTGAACAGGTTGAGAACCACTCATCTAAAACACTAACACTAACCAATATCTTTAAATAACAGAGTCTATCTAACATGTTACTCCATTTAAAATGCGATGTAAGAAAAGGCCTTAGTGATGACAACTGGGGGAAGTCATAGTGTTTTTAAAAGTTGAATGAGAAAAGAAACACGCTCACCAGTGATTATTGTAATTAAACGCAGCCGTTTACTTGTCAGTGTGAATTATCTAAACTAACAAATAGAAGTCATTAAGTTTAACACATGTAAATTAAATTAGTGAATATTTAAGAGGAATGTCTTTTCGGCTGAGATCCTATCTAGCCCCCATGCTGAGCGCAGCCAGAGGTTGTGTGTGCTGTGTGTGTGTGTGTGTGTGTGTGTGTGTGTGTGTGTGTGTGTGTGTGTGTGTGTGTGTGTGTGTGTGTGTGTGTGTGTGTGTGTGTGTGTGTGTGTATTCCAGCGGCTCCCACCATATATTTCCAGCCCAGCAAGAGCCATGTGAAAAGGCAAGATCTTCGTGCAAATGAACTCAATTAGAATTTAGATTAGACCTCCGGGGAGAGAGGGTTTCAGAAGGGTCCTTATCGGCAAAATAAATTAAGGAAAAACAGAAGAGAAAAAACAGGCCTCTCCAATTATCTACTAAGTGGTCGAGACGTTTTAATGACCAATTGCACTTTAAAATCGCTCGGATGAATTGGAATGGAAATATGAAAATTATCTATAATATTTGAGGGAGTCAAGTCAATTTAATTCCAGTTGACGTGCTTCAGTCGTGGGTTTGTGTCCCAGAAAACATTAATTAAATTCTCGAGGAACAATTCCTCGGCAACGGAGTTGTCGGTTTAAATATATAAAAAAGTAAAAAGTCCATAATTTAAACTTGTAAACACTTTGCAAAACGAGTTGTCGTGGCAAAGCCTAGGTGAAAAGTGAGTCCTCCTATCGCATTACACTTCAACTGGACTGGTTATGCGAGTTGTTGTGGTGCTCTTTCTTTACGGGGGTCCGCGGTCCGTTCCGAACGAAAACACCACGGACAGAAACATTGATCTACGGCAGTGGTTCTCAACCTTTTCAGGCCGCGACCCCCCAAAATAATCATATTTTAACTGCGGAGCCCCCCCCCCCCCCTGATAAGCACTTGGAATGTAGGAGTTGAGGCATTATACATTTTCGGTTCCACAGATACATATTGTGAAAATAGCAGATCTATAAGCTCACAACGCCTCGCAAAGCGAGCATGCAGATCTGCCATTTTCACAATCGTTGTCTGATATATTATTATTATATTGCATTTCTGAGGGGAAATCTGACAAAGTAGCAGCTCACCCTTTTCCTGCTCCTTTCTTGAGCCTCCAAAGGTCGCCTCCGTTCCAGGGAGCCTCTGACAGGAGGACGATCCGATCGGCTGTAAAAGTATCCAGCAAAACAGAGGAAGTGTGGAACTCTCTCTCTCTCTCAAGAACAAACAGTATTACGAAAGGCGAACAGCATTACGGAAAAGCTTCAACTTGAGTCACTTCTCACGCCAACAACACGTGCCACGGTCCTCAACTCTGTTGTGGTCGCCGAATCGAATGGTTCCAGGGTTTTTACAACCAAATAAATCAAAGTGATTTGCTTGTGCTTGTCGTTGTGTTGTGTGTGTGTGTGTGTGTCACTGCGTTGAGGTGATGGAGATTGATCACTGTCTCACTAGCCCTAGCCCTCTAGTCTCTATGAGCGGAGGACACCTGCAGAGCCGCCTACTACTCGGGCCAATCGGCGGGCGCCTCTCCGCTGACGGACGTGGAGGGCGGCCAATCAGCGCCAGAGCTCGGCCCGGAAAGCCCCTCCCCCGAGTCCGAGACCATCTAAGAAAAACTCGCACACACACATACCAGTTTTGTGAAACACTTATATTTTGTCCCAGGGACCTCCCCAGAAGCAAAGATTTGAGTTATAAATGTTCGCTTTTAAAAAATATATATATTCAAAGATTTGCACACATTTTCATGATTAAAAAAAAAAAGATCTACAAGCTCATAGGCATAGCTCGGCACTCGGTGCTGCACTATGAGCTTGCATGTCTGCTATTTTTGAATAGCCCAATTGTATAAAATATTGGTTAATGTGGACTGTGGGTAAAAATCTAGAATGACACAGATGCTTTCCCGGACGGACACACACCACTGGACGGATTTGGAAAAAAGATGGAAATATTTCAGGGGCCTGTTGTAGAAAAGTGGGTGAGAGATTGTCCAGGCCTACGTTATTGAGGCACTGGGGGAAAAAAGTAAATACATGGGATAGGATACATAGATTTTACGCACGGCACTTTTACGCACGGAATTATGCTGTATACCCAAAAATACAGAGGATATTATTTTTTGGGTGCCACACTGCCAGTGTATTATTATTTCTGATGAGATGTGAAGCTCACAAGCAAGAGACGTCCTTGATAACAACATGGGAAGGATATTTACACCACAACAGTAAGCACAGGACGTTATATACTGTTCATAATTGTAGGATGATTTTCTGCTCATAACCACAATATGCGTTTTCGTGATATATTAGGCTAAAAAAAAGTAGGCTATGTTATGTCTCTCGCGTTATTTTATTTATTTAAGAAGACACATATAATAATACATTTTTTTAAAGCATTGAGATGTATAAAAGACAGAAATAATTACGTTCTTTCGATCGTCAAATTAAAAATAACTTGGGCTTTATGGTGCTTCAAATGCTTGCGCTTTAGTTCTAAATGCTTTTCGTCTCGTTAAGGACTGGATGAGAGCTGCGTGTGTTTAACCCCATCCCACCGTTTAGCTGAAACGGGCATAACCGTGGGAAGGTTCGACGTGTAGCCCCTTTATAGCTATATTTCTATTAAAAATAAATAAAATGTCCTCCATAATTATAGGCCTGCGGATATTTCTGAAAATATATCAAAGGAGAAATGTTACAAATAAAAAGGTTTAGAGGGGGAAAAAAAGTTATGTTTTTAACAAATTTATATTTTTTATTGTGTAGTAGGCTATCCCCCCAAGCCTCATGAATATTAATGAGGTCTAATCCCCACTTAGAATTACATTTGAGAACGGTTGACGTAAAGTTTAATAGGGATAGACCTCCGACTCGCCAGGAGGAAACATAAAAAAAATAAAAATAAAAATGTGAAAAGAGTCTCAAGGAAAACGGTGCCCGATATAGAGGCAAGAAATGCAAATTCAATTCAACGCACAACGGAAAAAACACGGCCAGTGAATCAAACGAAGTGGCTTTCTTTTTATACCCCTTCTCCTCCTCTCCACAAATGTCACTTCTTTTTATCCCCCTCTCATAAAGAATGCCAACAGAATGCAGTGGCAGCCTGGTGGTGGAGGGCACACCGTCGCTTTAACTGCTTCTCTAAAGGGGGTCGTGGTGGAGATGCTATAGCTCGGCTCCTTTGTGGATCTCACAAAAATCAACTCATTCTAATTGAGGTCCGGAGGAGCTGAAAGCGAGCTAATGTTCAAAGCGAACTGACCGCCTTATAGGAACGAAATTACATTTTTGGTTAATGCGAGGGGCTGGCCAATCAAAGGCCAGGGGGGGAGAGAGAGAGAGAGGGAGAGAGAGGGAGAGAGAGAGAGAGAGAGGCTTTGCTTGGCTCCCATACAACTTTAAAGTCATCGACAAGAGGCACTTTCAGAGAGAGAGAACTTAGACGCCGCCGTATTAAAGCCATCAATGGTCCCGGGGACGAAAGGGAACAAAGTTATTTTGCAGTTCAGTTTGAAAAGCCAAAAGGAGGCGCATAGAGAGATGTTGTTGTGGCCTCGGTCCTTCTTACAACCAACTAGTCTCAACAGTCACAGAAGGCCCCGACTGAAGGCCTGGGCTCTGGCCGAAATTCCATCACCCCTCCTCCATGTCCTCCATAGCCCCCTGTTAAATTATGCAAAAAGGGACAATTCAACAAATATGACACTCATGACATGAACGAGACACGCATAGTATGACCAATAATTCCCCCTAGATTTCTATGTTTTCCTTTCTTTTTTTTTGTGGTGTGGCTTCCGATGTGACTTAAGACCCCCGAGATAAACCCCAGAACAAGTATCAAGTTATCAAGTTGCACCAAAACCTTTTGTAATAAGACTATTTTGTCTAATCCCAAATTGCAGTCGAATTTTCCCTTAATGCTGATCTGGTAAAGCCTGGGATTAGGAAAGCCGGGAGAGGAGAGGAGAGGAGGTGGAGGGGGGGAGAGAAAGTTTTGTGTCCCTTTAGCCGGTAGGATTGTGGAGGAGCGGGGGGGGGGTTTCGTCGGATGTTGTCGGTGCTTATTATTAAAACGACGATGCATAAAATACGATATTGTTAAAGAGCCCCGAGAGCGAGAGAGAGAGAGAGAGAGAGCCGAGCGGGTATAGGTATATGAGGGTTTATAGGTACGTTTTTCCGATGAGGCAGGGAGAGAGGATATTCGGGCTGCCGACCCACACACTGCTCAACACCTGCGAGGTGAGGCCACCACACATCAAAGCCTTCCCTCAGAGGAGGTAATCCATTAAGGCTCAAGGATCCTCCGCAACACGCCATGCAGGAGAGCAACTAAAGCCCGGCTTTAACGCAGTGACTGCCTCTCTTATTCGCTCTCAAAGAGCCTATAGGTGGGGTTGCATGTATGTGTGTATAAATATATATTTCTCTGCCCACACAACACCTGAAAAATAGCCTCGATTTATCCTGCATGGGCAGTTTAGCCTCTAACAACGAAGGTGGACCTGGTTGTGTGATGCTGATGTGCTTTATTATCCGAGGTAAGAAACTATTCCCGTTTTTTTTTCTTTTTAAATGGCTGCTTTGTTTTATTTATCAAAGTTGGGAGTCTTTTTTAATGTTTCTTCCCACGCGTCACATGTGAATTGATTTGTCGCTTTCATTGAGCGCTGAAATAATTAGGCCTTCCGACCGAAACAATCATTTATGCTCAATGGCCGTTACAACCAGATAACAGGGAATGGCTTTATTGAAAATTTGACATTGATTCGTGTACATTTTTATCATTAAATCGTAACTAGCATACTGACCAAAAAAAATATATATATCTATAATTTCAGAGTCGGTGTTAAACAAGGATCTGTTGTAGGCTAGGCTATAAATAAAAATCAGCATTTAATAATAAACGTAGCCTACTCTAATTGTGTGAACTAAACGGGTGTCAAATAGAATCAGGGTTTCAAATCTGTCCTGAGGAGATAAGAACCTGAAATAATTCGTTCTTGGCAGTTATAGAAAACATTTAGATGGCACACCGGGTACAGGCACCCTGATGCACAATTATATACAATCATACAATCATTATATACAATCATAGCCTTTTGACGGCGTTTAGAGACACGGACTCCGGTGGTTTGTTAAAGGCTACCAAACAAGCGTCCTTCGCCATTACGCACGGGCTTTATTCGCTCCAGATGATATGATGTTGCCGTCTAATAAGAATAACAACACAAACTAAAACAAAGCACCTTGGGGGTATGTAGCCTAATATGGACATACAGTCGATCCCAAGCAGAGAGGCGATCATAAGCAAATTAATTTGAAAGTATTAGAAAAGCCGGGGAGGACGTCCGCTGTCAAAAGCTATTTTAACCGTATTTAATCGGGGGGATGCTGACTGTGACCGGGTATAGCTCTCCATACCCTCCCCCCTCCTCTCCCCCCCCCCCCCCCGCGTATAACCGACCGAGGGAAAACATCTGCTCCCGTACAAAGTGATTTCTCTAATCTTCCTCATAAGGGAAACGGCTCAATGCGGACCTCAAAGAAAAAAAAAAGAACAGGAGAGAAGAAAAAAAAGAAAAAGGGGGAAAAAAAGGAACGCAAATTTCTAATTTATAAACACGCATAATAAACCGCATGGGAATTTAACAGAGTGGCGAATAATAAGCATTGCTAAAAAAGCTCACTGGTGAAGGAATAGTGCACTTAGCCTATGTTACACTGCTACATGGGGGGGATTGAATATCAATAACTTATGTGAGGAAAAACTTCATAGAGTTCGATAGGGATTTAATTATGGCTAATTTAAAGACAAATAACATAAAATGCTTGGCATATTTTTTTCTCTTTTCATATATTATCCATAAACATTCAGTAGCTTATGCAATTATCCATAATGTAAATAGCATATCCAATACTATTGCAAACATTACACAATTCACATCAAAACAGATGATACGAAGTTGACATTGCAAAAGCAACAAAACCATTCTCCACACAATACAAAATTCATAGAGGCCTTTTGTGCTTGATCGAATCTCCTTGTACCATACAGGCCTATTGGATTTCAGAGGCCTAAAAGCTTTAATACCTCTGGTTATTATTCAAATAGCACAGAGACATCTGTATGAGTATGAAAGCATAGGGACTTTATTGAAGACTCGGGTTATGACATTGGAATAAATAAAACTGATAGATGGTCACACGGAAGGACAGCTGCACAAAAAAGTGGAACTAAAGAGACGTAAAATGCACGTAAAATGAAAAGCAAAATGGTGTTTTCCTCATCTTTCAGTATACAATAAATACAAAGTTCTCAAGCAGAAATGCACATGGTTGTGATGGTAGTTCACTTAATACAAGCAGCTCTTCAGGACAAACGGCAATAAATAATATTTCTCTCTCTTTTTCACGTTCAACTGCATAAATCCAAGGAAAGAAATGGATTTGTTTTTGTTCGTGATGAAAATATACAACGTGACAGCTAATAACCCAGTCCTCTCATCTAACCCCCCCCCCCCCCCCCCAGCTGAACCAGCACTGAAATGTTTGGTAAACCGCTTTCAAGCAAAAGAAAGAGAGAGAAAGAGAAAAGACTTAATATGAAAAGTTAAGATTCATGAACTGTATTGTGTTCCCCTTTTAAGATATCTTTACAAGTAGAAACGTCTGAAGTTAAGTAATTAAAAGATACAAGTCAAGTAATGAACGTATAGCTTGAAAAGGCTGATATCGTAATAGTGTCTGTTTTTTACTTTCCTCTTTTATTTTTTCCTCTCAAAAGTACAACTGAAACGTCAAACAGCATCTGTCCAACGGGAAGGGAAAGAGAAAAAAAAATCCCCGGTAGCAACAAACTTTTGCTGTACCTCAGACCTAATGGTCGTCTCCTGTCCTCATCAAATCTCGTTCAAACATTCACAGAGAAGTCTGTGTGCGTCTCCTCGCCAGTAAAACTTCTCATGTTGATATTCATTCATTCATGGGAGTTTATCCTTTTTCTCATGATCACAACGTTGGGGGTTTTGCTTTGCTTAGAACCCCCCGCTATAGGCTCATCTGCTACTTTATATATATCACATAGCTTTTATATTACATACAAGTACCTTTTCCTTGGTAAAGCAAAAAAATAAAATAAAAAACAACACATAAAAATATAGCATACTGTATATATGTATATATATATATACATACATACATACAGCATATATATAAAATTGAAAACTGGGCCAATTTCAGTCAGTATAAAGTTGGTACAAGGAATTAAATGAGCCCCGTGAGCACATTCTCATAAGGGGGGGGGGGGGGGGGGGCTTATTTAGACCAAAACAAAAATAACAACTGGATTAGGGTTCAAATATAGCCATTGGAAATGTCTAGGATAACCACTATGTAATAACAATAAAATAATCATAATAATAATACAATTCCTTTATGGTGGTTGTGTTGCTGTAAATAAGACAATCACTGAAGGACACACTTCTCCTCTTTCTTGGCCATCTTGCCTTTGTTCTGCTCCAGAGTTCTCTCCAGGTGCTCGTCCTCCTCTTCGGCCCTACAGAGGTTAAAAGGTCAAAAGGTCAGAGCCGCACGAGAGTGTGTGCGCATAGTGTGTGTGTGTGTGTGTGTGTGTGTGTGTGTGTGTGTGTGTGTGTGTGTGTGTGTGTGTGTGTGTGTGTGTGTGTGTAAGAAGGGAGAGAGAGGGAGGCATCACGGGGCGACTTGAAGATGACAGGTATGGAATGAAGTACCACAGTTAAGCCTGTTTTAAACTTAGTTGCGAGCCTTTGTTGAGCACCGGAAACAGTCGATCTACAAGCTCTCAGCTTGTGAGCCTGTAGCTGTGGGCTATGTCCGGTGCGCGACACGGCACGCAAACCAAGTATAAACCAGGCATTACGGATGCCAATGGGGGGGGGGGGGGGGTACTAATGCCAAGTGGTGACCCCCGAGCTCTGATCTTTCACCCAGCCCTGGCACACCATTTGCAGACTGTGCTGCCAGTCTGGATGAGATCCCGCCCCCTCCTGTCCCTCCCTACAGGTGTGAGTGGCTGCCATGTGTGCCGCTGGAGGACTTCCTATAAACCTGGTCTGGAATGCAACCTGCTCTGCAATGTGCCCTTCCTCTTCTCTGACTCCACTTCTACGTCTATGGTTTCTGCGGGCGCCAAGGAAACCTAAGGCCTTCCCGAAGCTTAGCGGTGGACTTACCCGAGGAGAAGGGGAGTGCGTAGGGATATCCCTATCCCTGACTGACTTTTTAAAATTTAATTTATTTTTTGTCTCGTCTCTCTGAACCACAAAATACCTTAAGCCAAGCCCTGCTGTTCTTGATGATTTTTAAAAAAAAATTTTTACACAGATTTGTATCCCATGGGACTTTTTCATGTTTCACTTCACGTCATGTTAAACCACAAGAAACAAAACCCATATCAGTGGATACAACAACCATTACATGTTAGATGTATTTGCTATTCCAGTTCATTTGTAGCATATCTTTATTTTACTCTCACTCCTTGACCACTTTCCCTGTTGTTAATGCCTAAATTGACACGTTTTCTTTCTGTCTAAACCACTACACTGAGTCTAAACCATGGAAAATCCCCCACAAAATTAAACCAAAACCTGCCAGTGCTGTCAATCTAACAGATGAATGGAAGGACAGAAGGACATGCTGTATGTATCGGAGACAGAACTATGAACTGACGGAGACTTACTGCTTCTCCTGAGCATCCAGATCTCGGACCAGCGCATCCCGTTTGTTGACCAGTATGACCAGTTCATCCAGTAGCAGCTGCTCTCGTCTCTTCTGAGCCTCCGTCTTCTGCCAGTCTGCAAAGACCACACAAAACCCATTTGGTCAATTACCACCTCCTAAGCAGGGCGCAAATTAGGTTCTGAGAACTTTACCTGAAACCGAGCCGTAGCATATAGAAATGAATCCAGAACCTGTGAAATACGTTACACAGTACAGTACGGTGAAGAAGGACAAGACGGGAGGGATGGCATGCCACATAGGTACTGAACTGGATCTGAACATGTGGTCAGCGCAAGAACATCTTGAGCCACCAGGGCGCCCCGAATGCTGTTAGATTCAGTCTGTGACTGGTATGTCTCTCTCTATGTGTGTGTGCCCTAACTCCAGCCATTCTGGGTAGGTAACCAACCAGTGTTTGTGGAAGTACTTTTTTACTCTCAAGAGAAAATAAAACTGAAATTATACTGGAGAAACATTTCAAAGTGTCAAGTTTAGTTTGGGGATTCTTATCAGTTACTGAGATCATCTCCTTTCTTATAGCAACTCATGGGTGAATGGTGATACAAATACATCCCTATTAGCATCAGGTGTGCTTGAAGTTGGACCGAAATCTTTTTAGGAAGAGCAACTAACTTTCTAAATGTAAAAAGAAATGTAAAATGATGAAATATATAAGACATATATGGCACCATCATGGAATGAACAGATTGTCCCAAATTGCTCAGTGATGGACCTCTTATCTTGACGTTTATAAAAGTTTTTGAGGGTTTTTCCTCTTCCGCTGGGACAGACGAGTCTCTGAGGACATCCTCCTGATGATCTCAACGTGTCAAAGTGTCTGACAGCTCCTCAGAACGTGGAGCGAGCGGGTCACGTGTTTGAGCACATGCTTCATGAATATTGACACACCTTCAATGACAAGTTGTTAAAATACATCAGGACAGCCTGACTGAATTAACAGCCACCGTTTGGTCCCGTGTTCAACTTCCTAATGCGCCTAGTACACTGTCAAGACATGTTGATGTAGCTTGTCTATTGTAAGGATAAAGCAGTCAGTTCCCTGTCAGGAGCAGTACGACGACTATTGTAAAGCTATCTGTCAACACCATCACTCATTACAGCTGCAGGCTCTCTGTGTGCACGATGCTGGGATATTGGTTTAAGCAAATATACTGCAAGGATGTATAGTAAAAGTGCAGGTATAATAATATAGCACTATTATAGGTCAATGCATATCAATAAGCAAAACTGTCTGAACAGAAAAAATCCTTAGTGTTAATTGAGAATTCTCTTAAATGGACACTGGATGTTACTGTGCATGGTCATGATTTATTTAGGCGTAGCTTCACACAGTTCAAAAAGACACTGCGCCCCGACTACTTTAGCAGAAATAATTCAATAATAGTAGTCAATAAGCCGACTACAAAACTATAGTTTGTGTATAAAAAAGCTAACCTCATGGTAAAGGTGTGGTTTCCTTTTAAACTGATAGTTAAAGAACTGCTAAAACAAAGCAATCACAGCAAACATTGTCTTTGTTATAGTTGTGGTGTGGGCTCTGCCATCCACTTGAGTTAGAATGATTTTCACAACTTTATAGTTATCATGCTTGGTGTGAACGGCCCTTAAGGTGATGTATAGATCCATAAAATGTAGAAATACATTTAGCCGCCCGCCTTAAAAAGCGTTCTCATGACCCTACTTAGTAAAACAAACAAACATTTGAGCCTTTTTTTACACCCCCTGACTTCTGTAATTTACTTCTCCCTCTGTCTTTCCAGGAAGGGGACCCACAGGGCCCAGATGGGACCCCAGGTCCAAATCCCCTCAGCC